>NC_086318.1:159563668-159868668 GCF_036172605.1 Pelobates fuscus | reverse complement strand
TCACACTTCTGGATATGTCTGTAAAAAATGTATATAACACACACAATAGTGTAATACAGTTTGTATAACTGAACAGTGCAGAATTCTCAAATGAGGTACTCACAAACGTGGAGCCGTGTGAGTACCTCATTTGAGAATTCTGCACTGTTCAGTTATACAAACTGTATTACACTATTGTGTGTGTTATATACATTTTTTACAGACATATCCAGAAGTGTGATTTACCATCTACAGTATGTATTCATTTATGTTATATTGAGTGGTGTGAGGGGTTTCCCCCTCAGGTGGTTTGTAGCACTTCAGCTACCACACAATATGTTCATATTGTATACACTCTTTATTTTCACTGAAGCTATAAGAGAGCTTGTGTTGTGACCATGACTAATCATATGCATGAAAAACAATTACTGAAACATGCACAGCAGTTTCATTTGATTCTTTTTATGAATGTAACTACTGTTCGGTGCTTAAATGGTAATTCCAACAAAAAACAAAATACTAGTGTTTTAAGAAAGTCTGCCTGCCTGGAACTCTTGTTCTGGGCTTGCTAATGTCCAGAACAGTCTTAACGGGTGTGCACACTGGGTGTTGCCTGGGGCCCCATAAGCATAGGGGCCCCATAGGCTGGATTAATAATAAATAATTCATAGTAATTTCATACTGTGCTATCTCCGTCTGTATGATTTACTAACTGAGTACTATTTTTATGTTGAATTTCTTGTTTTTAAACGTCAAGGCTCATGTTATATTTGTTTGGATTAAGGTCTGCTGCACACCATGTTTTGTAATGTTTAAACACTGATTTTGCTGGAGGTTTCAATAAATATAAGCTTTTTTTTTTTAATTGATAATTAGAATTTTTATTCCTGTGAGTGGTTGTGTAGGCAGTAATCCAGTGCACTGCTGTGCCCACGGGCCTTTAAGACAACCCAGCTAATGACGTGCCAATGACGCAGACAGAGGTAGAATTAAACGTTAAGCAGTAGAGGGATTAATCTCTGTATGTGCAGCGTTTTATAGCGAAAACACTGCACATACAGACTGCAACTTTGTTTTCCTGGCACCACAATTTCCCTTTAACTAGTCACCCTGTACTGAAATATCAGGGTTATTCACTAAAATGGGAATTTCAGCATGAATTCAAAGTAAAATTTCAAATCTACAGGGTTAATAAAAATGTAAAAAAACTTTCCTCTACAAATGTAAGCTGAAGAACAATTACAAGTCAAAAACATCTCATCTGTCAGAATTTAGCCCTCACTCAGATGGCATTAAAATGTATGTATTTAGCTTTGTTTTAATTGCAATAACTTGGTATAATTTCAAAATATAAACTTTTAGCATGCAGTTAGTGCTGTACTTAAATATTACGGGCCGTGCTTTAATATGTCTTAGAGAGTTATTATATTTTGGGCATTTTTTGCTGAACTCCTGTTGGTCGCTGATAAAGACACAATCCACTAGATGGCAGTGTGTTCAAACTTATTCAACATACTTAAACCTAATATTTTTGATTAGTGAAATGATTTTAATTCAAACCCTATTAACTGACATAACTAATGAAATGAAAACTCCCCCCCCCCCCAAAAAAAAAATAATATGTAAACTCTGATGAACACTTGACATTCTAAAGCGTGCTGAAAAGGTGAACGTGTCTGCTCTCAGCCAATGTCATATGTAAAGCATCTAGAGACTGGGAAGAATGTACAGTATACTCATTTTCCTGACCACTAACCATGATCTGCTATTTTCCTGAGTGCTTTGTAATTTATGATTAAACTAAGATCGCATGCTTCATCTAATGGTGTAATAAGCTGTCTGTTACTTGTGAGACCTTCAGAGAACTATCTAGGTACGCATCTATATTTTAATTTTACAATTATTTTGAATCACTGCAAGTAGAAATTATTTTTCGTTTTAAAAGGATGTTTTTTTCCCCCTTCAAAATGGAAGATCACATGTTTTAGTGTAAATAATGTGTGAGTCACATGGGAGCATCTTCAGTTATTTTGTTGTACAGACACAAGGTTACCTTTGCTTGATCTACAGATTTAAAGGGACACTGTAGGCACCAAAACCACTTAAACTGATTAAAGGTGTTATAGTTATAGTGCCTGAAGTCCTCAAGTACAAACCTCAACATCTGAGGAAAGGGATTTAGGGGTGATTATTTCTGATGACTTACAGGTAGGCAGACAATGCAATAGAGCAGCAGGAAATGCTAGCAGAATGCTTGGTTGTATAGGGAGAGGTATTAGCAGTAGAAAGAGGGAAGTGCTCATGCCATTGTACAGAACACTGGTGAGACCCCACTTGGAGTATTGTACACAGTACTGGAGACCGTATCTTCAGAAGGATATTGATACCTTAGAGAGAGTTCAGAGAAGGGCTACTAAACTGGTTCATGGATTGCAGGATAAAACTTACAAGGAAAGGTTAAAGGAACTTAACAAGTATAGCTTGGAGGAAAGACGAGACAGGGGGGATATGATAGAACCATTTAAATACATAAAGGGAATCAACACAGTAAAGGAGGAGACTATATTTAAAAGAAGAAAAACTACCACAACAAGAGGACATAGTCTTAAATTAGAGGGGTAAAGGTTTAAAAATAATTTCAGGAAAGTATTACTTTACTGAGAGGGCAGTGGATGCACGGAATAGCCTTCCAGCTGAAGAAGTAGAGGTTGACACAGTGATGGAGTTTAAGCATATGTGGGATAGGCATAAGGCTATCCTAGACTTAGGAAAAGGCCAGGTACTAATGAGAGTATTTAGAAATTTGGGAAGGCTAGATAGGCCAAATGGTTCTTTTTGGCTGTCAGATTTTATGTTTCTATGTTTCAAGTGTTGGGTGATACATTGATGTTTAAATGGTTTAGTCAATATTTAGCATTATGTTTTGCTCCCAGGCATCCTGTAGCTCCACCCCCAATGACAATATGGCAAAGGCAGGGTTCTTCTCTTAACCTTTCACAGCCAGCAATCACTGGTAAGATTTTTATGTCAAGAGGCAGAGCATAACTCAACCTTCACCATATTGTAACTGGTGGGCACGCTATAGGCTGCTGGGGACTCTCTGGTACAATATTGAATAAACTAAATTAATTATGATGAAAATGTGGGGTGATGGTGAAGCGCTATATATTGAATAAAATATAGGAAATGGAAATAATATTGGAGATGAGTGAATATACCTGAATAAAACTTCTTTCTTGCAACCTTAACCTTGATATAAGATTCCTTAAAAGTATAAACACAAAAAATATCTCATAGTATAAAACTGTAATATGCACAGTAAAATATATACATAAGATCTTTCCCACTCACACTCTCTAGAGCCAAAAGATTTTAGCTCAGTTCTGGCGCCTGTAGGGTCCGTAAAGGCGACCCTCTCCCTTCTTGGGAACCTTTGTTCTTCCTTTTTCAATCTAAGATATAGAGCATATATAGTGCAGTACCTTTGGTAAAAATATCTTAAAATGTATAAAATATAAGAAGGGGTACTCACAAACCCAGAGCCTTCAGTATAGGCTCAATGGGACAGCATATGTGGTTAAGGACCACAATCCTTCTTTCTTGTAGCAGGAAGAAATTTGCCAAATAGTGTCTTGGTAAAAATATATTTATTAAACTATCACTTTAAAAGTATATAAAAGTATAAAACAATTTCTATACAAATATCCACTATATAGGCAAAATCAAAAAAGTCCAATAGTTACAGTCTTTTCATATTCCAGGACGCGTTTCGCCAAATAGGCTTCCTCAGCTGGATCAAAAAAAGTCTTTGTGAAGATCCTTGGACCAGTTCCTGCTTTTATATCCCTTTTTCTTATCCTAATTGTTGCTGTATGGGCTTTTTAATTTCGCGGGCTATCACCATGGTAACCGTGATGCCCTGCGCGTCAAGCCTCTCTCGTGTGTTTGGATTAGGATAAGAAAAAGGGATATAAAAGCAGGAACTGGTCCAAGGATCTTCACAATATACCTATACTGAAGGCTCTGGGTTTGTGAGTACCCCTTCTTATATTTTATACATTTTAAGATATTTTTACCAAAGGTACTGCACTATATATGCTCTATATCTTAGATTGAAAAAGGAAGAACAAAGGTTCCCAAGAAGGGAGAGGGTCGCCTTTACGGACCCTACAGGCGCCAGAACTGAGCTAAAATCTTTTGGCTCTAGAGAGTGTGAGTGGGAAAGATCTTATGTATATATTTTACTGTGCATATTACAGTTTTATACTATGAGATATTTTTTGTGTTTATACTTTTAAGGAATCTTATATCAAGGTTAAGGTTGCAAGAAAGAAGTTTTATTCAGGTATATTCACTCATCTCCAATATTATTTCCATTTCCTATATTTTATTCAATATATAGCGCTTCACCATCACCCCACATTTTCATCCGTTTGATTAAAAGATAAGATTTTGGTGTTATAGCAGCTTAAAGTATATTATATTATATCCAATTGGTATATATGAATTTTGGTGTTTCACATTAGCGCTGGTACATCCCCCCTTTTCGATAAATTAATTATGATGTTGAGCAGGGGGGATGATGTAGAAGTACGCACTCACGCCTGCCTACGCCTTGTGGGTAACCTTGCTGGGTTCTAATGAACACTGAATGCTGGACGCTGAGCAAACACGGTGGAAAGAAGCTCTAGGCAAATGTACTGATGGACAGAGACGCTGAAAACTACTACCGGCACCCGCAATTTTCAGAAGGGCTTTAGTGGGGAAAGAAGAAAGACAAACGGCGGAGAGGAATAACAGTAAAGGGAGCAGGGTCACGGCCACGCGTAAGAATACATGCGCCAACATCGGAGAGTTTTTCTTTAGGAAGTAAAGACCAAAAATTAATTGAAAAGAAATAAAGGTGACAAGAAGACTGAATTGGCATGGCAAGAAGAAAATTGATGTAAACTACCTGCTTTAAATTATTTTGTTCTAAATGTATCACAATATAAGGGAAGACCATTCTGTTTGTAAAGCGGTGCATAACCTGAGTGTGGCAATACTGTTTACTTTATGCTGAGAACTGTGAATTATATACCGTAGCTATAGCGAACAACACCACATAAATCTGCTGTGGGGTTAGATAAAGGCAAAAAAGGAAAAGAGAAAGAGAGGAAAAAGGGGAAAGGAAAAGAAGAGAAGGATAGAAGAAAAAGAGAAGG
Source organism: Pelobates fuscus (assembly GCF_036172605.1). Classification (NCBI taxonomy): domain Eukaryota; kingdom Metazoa; phylum Chordata; class Amphibia; order Anura; family Pelobatidae; genus Pelobates; species Pelobates fuscus. The sequence goes on along the minus strand of NC_086318.1, from coordinate 159,863,485 downwards.
AAATAGACTTAAAAAACAAAATGCAAGAAAGCAAACAAACTATAAAAAAATATATAAAAAAAAACAAAATGAACCACAAGAAAGAAGAGCATCTAATTTTTTTTCCCCACAGTCAGATAGAGGAACTCATCCCAGAATACAAGATGACTCAGAATACTGAAAAATAAAGAGTCAGACACAGAAAGAGGTTCTTCAGAAAATCATTGGGTAGAACCAAATATTATTACAGCAGAGCATTTAACTAAATGTTTTGAAGCACAACCTATTAAAATTAAAGCAGAAATAATAACTTCCTCTAGCGAAATTAAAAGTGACCTAGCCAAGATTGGAGAGAGACTCAAGGCTATGGATGAGAAGACGGATAATATCTCTCTACAAACACAGACCAACGCGGAAAGGTTGAAAATTTGGGAAGAAAAAAACCCGTAAAGTTTAATTATTAAAATTGGTGATCTCGAAGATAGGTCACGCAGAAATAACCTTAGAATATGAGGCATTCGTGAAAATATTATAGCCACTAAACCGGAAGACTTCTGTGAAGATTTTTTTAAATCCCTTGGATTATTTCCACATAAGGAAGTTAACTACATCGAAAGATGTCAAAAGCTTATGAAGCCCAATAGCGTTCCAGAACACGTACCAAGAGATGCGATCATATGCTTGTATTAATTTCGCTTTAAAACACAAGTGATACATGCTTGTGCGGCTAAAGGTTTAAAAGATTCTCAAATAAACGTTTTCCAAGACTTATCCTTGTAAACAAGAATGAAGAGGAAAGCTTAGGCGTCCTCTACTATATTGAGGAAACAAGAAATAAAATATGTATGGGGCTTCCAGATACGTTTTAACCTAAACTACGAAAATCAAAAATGTACCTTTCAGAAACCGCAGTTGCTTAAATAGTGGCTTCAAGAAAAGAGCTTCAATTAAGAGAAATTATATATGAAGAGAAGAAAACAGTTTAAATGAGAAGAAGAACAGAGAAGTAGCAGAAAGGGAAGAAGAAGAGGAAAGAACATTAAAAAAAAATGTATGCTAAAATAATGTCTAAATAGAGGGATTTATGGAGTAAAAATTGTTAAAAGAACAAGAAGAAATATGGATTAGAGTTTTACTTTTACTACACAGATTTACCCACGAACACAAAACAAAGCACATCTGGAGAATAATAGTATAATGGAACGTTTGAATAAATTGTCAGGGAAAAATGGAATGAAAAAAGAAAACAAAAAGGAAAATTTAATATGGAAGTAAAAATAGTGAAATTGGGTGTTATATTGACCCATTTAAACAATCTACGACCTGAGTGGTTTTTTTTTTTAACACTGTATATAATAGTGTTAAAATAGAGGGGATTTGTTGAGTAAAGATTTGGGAAGAAGAGGTAAAAGGGTAAGAAGAAATATGAATTAGAGTTGAATTTTTATTACACAGATCAATCCACGAACACAAAATGGATGCACATCTGGTGAATAATAATATAAGGGAACGTTTGAATATATTGCCAAAAGGGAAGGAAAATTAATGAAGAAAAGAAAGAAGAAAGGAAGGAAAACATTTAATACAAAAGTACAAATTGTGAAACTGGGTGCTATATTGACCCATCTAAACAATTTAAGACTTGGGTGGTTTTTTTGGGGGTTTTTTTTTTCTTCAGTGTATAATGTGAAATTAAGATATGAGTAGAGGTAAAAATATGTAAATTAATAAGTAAGGAATATTTTAAACTTTAGTACAAAAACGTGAGGGGTAGTATGGAACCATTGTTAGTATACTACTATGTAAATATTGTCAAAGGAAGGGGATGTATAATACGAAACTAATATTATAGAGTAACATAATTTACATATAGTATATACTTACATTTGTGACAATTGTTTTTATTAGAAAAAATAGGAAGGGAAAAAGGTGTGAAATAAAAGAAAGAATTGGAAAAAATAAAGAAAATTGTTTCTATTAAGCACTGGTTAGAGAGACCTATATAGATTGGTCTAAATATTTAGATAGACTCTATAGATTTTAGTTAATGTGAAGTGGATAATTGCACATATAAATTGAAGGTGTGAATTTTAATGTATGCTTGTTCTTTAGTTAGTTTTTTCTCTCTCTCTCTCTCTCTCTCTCTCTCTTTCTTCGAGTCAACTAATTGCTCAAAGAAAAAAAAAGGAAAAGGAGAAAGGAAGGAATAAAGAGAAAGAAAGAAAGAATCTGGTAAGGAGACATTGGGGCCAATGTAAGGGCCCTAGGGGATTAAGTTTCTGTTCATTTTAGGATCATTAGGCTTAGATAAGGGATTTAGTCGTCACTCTGGTGAGGTTACTGTCGACAAGTGTGGTAGGGAGAGATATTCTCCAGTAGAGTAGAAGATACCTATTGTAAGGTACAAGGTGTTGGTGTATGGAGGTTATACTGTCATGTATGGGCAGTTGAGTAAATTATTTTTGTTGTCTATGTTTTGTAAAGCGATGAGTTTCCTAGTCCTTCCAGGTGAGAATTCAAGTTGTTTAGATTATGGTTATTAGATTAGTGACAATTAATGCACAGGGGGATCACATTTTAAAAGAAACACAATATTAGACTTTATGAAAGGGGAACATATTCATATTGGAGCCCTCCAAGAAACACATTGGACTATGGAGGATAAACATAATTTTAACTTGAAACTTTTTCCTATAGTTATAAGTGCAGCCCTAACTAACAACAAAAAAAAGAGGGTTGGCTTTTGTATTTTCAAAATATATCACTTTTAAACATTATTCATCAGGTTTTGGAGATTGAAGGTAGATTCATTATTTTAGTGTGAGAAATGAATAACTAAAAATATAGTTTTTAATAATTTTTTTTATAAACTAATGAAAAATAATATCAAAAAAGATTTGACAGAAGTGTAATGCTTTTGGAAAGTCTTCCAATATTCCTAATGAACTATTACAGGCAAATATTGTTCCGATACCAAACAGGACAAAATCCCAGAACTAATTAGAAATGATCGACCTATCTCTCTGCTGAATATAGACATTAAACTGTATTCGTCTATGTTGGCAGAAAGATTGAAAACAGTAATTGACGGTTTGAAAAATTGAGATCAAGTGGAATTTATCCCGGGCAGATCATCATTCCATAATTCTAGAAGACTGATAGACATCCTAAACGCATTACAGACGGCAGGTACTCCCTTGCTGACCGTTTCGTTAGATGCAGAAAAAGCATTTGACGGGGTCAGATGGGAGTTCCCGAACTCAACTCTGGCTGCGTTTAGATAGGAAGGCAGGGTCTATGAACAAATCTGGGTACTTTATACAACACCGACTGCTAGAGTTATGGGCCAAGGTTTTACTTCTGGTTGGTTTTCTTTAATGAATGGAACTAGACAGGGGTGTCCCCTTTGCTTTATATATTGTCACTAGAACCCCTAGCTGAGGCCATAAGACAAAATGATGGCATTTTAGGTTTTAATCCAAACAAAAGCAATATTAAGATAAATATGTATGCTGATGACGTAGTGCTAACAAGAGCCGGTAAAATCATTATCACAGCTTATAATAACTATAGAAGAATTTGCAAAGGCATCGGGATATAAACTGAATATGGATAAATCAATAATTTTACCAAGTAATATTTCTAACGAAGTCAAAATCGCACTAATTACTACAAAGTATCCCACTAATTCAGCAGTATTATAAGGCAAACTTTTTATTTTACTGTATTATTACACAAATGCCTCTGTCTAAGAAAGAAAGATGGTTTGAGTTGAAAATAAAGAGGTCCTGTATTTATTTTGGTCCATGGAAGAGTCCAACTCTTGTTTGGTAAAGATGAGTTCGGAAAGCATTGTGGTGAAGTCCATTATCAAAATGTGGCAAAAGATGAAAAAAGAATTGAAGATAAGAAAATATATTATTAATGCCTTACCGTTTAAAATTTTGGCTCAAAATATTCAAGACCTTAATTTAAACAGATGGACCAATTTAGGTATTGATAAAATTGAGGATGTCATGCCATGTATGAAAATCATGTCCTTTGAAAATATTAGAGAGAAATATGCTATACCGCAAACTGAATATTTCATTTTTTTAAGGAGTAAAACATTTGTAAACACCTTTTGTCCTACTGAAAAACTTAAAGTACACGAGTTTCTAGGTAAACTTATTACAGGATCTGAGACAAAAAATGTTCTAATATTTTGAGAATTTCAGAATCAGCTTTATTACTCCCAGCACTTAGAAAGTGGGAAATAGATTTGAATATGAACATTTCAGGTGCAGAATGGACATACTCATGGAATTTAGTTTTAAAAACTGTTAATTGTTTGAACTGAACTACAATTCAAAATCATGAATAGATTTTATTTGGTACCCGATTTAATGGCTAAGATGAATTACAGTTCTTAGGACCTATTCTGAAGATGTAAAACAAGAAGAGGAGATTTTATACATATCTTCCAAATTTATTGGAAAAAGTTACATTATCAGATTCAACCGATCACTGATTTAGATCTTCCATTTATGCCTGGGGTTTTCCTATTAAATTTTGAGCTAATTAATGCCAATAGAATTTTAAAAATGTTCCTTATTCATATATTAGTAGCAGCAAAAATTCTAGTAGCCAGATTTTGGAAACAAGACATAATGACTAATTGGGTTCTAATTAAAGACCAATTATTATTCCAGTTAAAATGGAAAAAGGTTTAATAAATCAATTGGATAAAACTAAGAAAGATATTGATATTGATAAATGGATTAAAAACACTACTAATGCTTGAGATTCCGCTTGGGAGTTGTGTATAGCTTTTTTAGCTCGATTAGACCCACTAAATTAATACACGGTATAACTATGTCTTTTCAACTGTGTTTTGTTTGCTTATTTGTTTTTTTTATACAAAGTGAATAACCTGGGGGAGACAAATGGAAACTCATCGCTTATATGTATGTATGTATGTGTTAAATTTAAGAGATGGTATACTCAATTAGTAAATGTCAATTGTCATGTTAAGTTTATGTTATTTTATGAATATTTAAAATTTAATAAAAAATAAATTAATTATGATTTGGACTCCAGCACCACAGGTACATTAATCATTTGAGCCTATAGTGTCCCTTTAACTTGTGTAAGCTTGTCACACTAGTAGTTTGATATGAAAAGAATAGAGAGCTGTGCACAAATAACATAAATTCACAACTTGCAGCATGTATTTCTGTGACTGTGTGTGGAAATCAGTTTTCCTATGGATAGTGCATTCGTGACTAAATTTAATTTGATACCATATCCCTCAGCTTTGTTGGATTTGGAAGAACAGTACAGATTTTGGTTGTATTATATTTATCTACATCCTACTGATGATATACCAGATGCTACTGGCAAAGGCACCCAAAGGTACCAATACATGCATTCAAATAAAACCGTTTTGACTATCAAAAGACCTGATTGTACATATTATATTAACTCTCCAGATTGTCATTTTTACATTATGGCCACCACACTAGTGATTATCCTTATATAAATAACCTTGTCTTCTCTTTCAGCAACTGGCTGAAAATCACCAAAAATCACTCTAATTTGCAAATTGTTCCCCTAGTTAATGAGAAGAAACGCAAAGGGACACAAATACAATATAGATAAAAATCAATGTTTAGTAGATATACCCCAAATGAAAATGTGCATGTATTTAATTATGCCTTTTTTTAATTGGAGTTATATCTAAAGTCAGCTTGCAAAACTTGCCGATCTCTTGTCTGTTGCCTTTGTAATTCCTCCCTTTCTAACCCCGCCTAGAATTTCTGTGACTGTCCAATCACAGGCTTTCTAATGCATGTCAATGAGAAGTCTCTGCAGGGCAGGTAAACCAAACCAGGAAGTAACAGGACCTTTTGTCTGCTTTAAAGTCAGGGGGTGTAACTAGCTGAATTTATTTGTAAATTTCTATTGAAATCTGCACTTTTTGTAAAATAATAAAAAGAGGACACACTATTCACACATCATGCTTTTCAGCAAACTACAGTGCTTTATGGGTCTGGAGTGTCCCTTTAATTAGGATATCTTATATTCCCAAAGCTGACTATCAGAATATATGGTTGAAATAGAGCACTTCATAGGGTATGGTCCTGTGGTATCTGGCACCTAGACATTAGCAGCAGATCCTTCAAGTCCTGCAAGTTGCAAGGTGGGGCCTCCATGGATCGGATTAGAGATTTTGGGAATTTGAAGGCCAAGGCAACCCCTTGAACTATTAGTACTTTTGGAGTGTGGCAAGGTGCATTATCCTGCTGAAAGAGGCCATTGCCATCCGCGAACACAATTGCCATGAAGAGATGTACATGATCTGCAACAATCTCTAGGTATGTGGTACATGTCAAAATAGCATCCACATGAATACCAGGACTCAAGGTTTCAAGCAGAACATTGCCCAGACTGCAGCCAGCCTGTCATCTTCCCATAGTGTATCCTGCTGCCATCTCTTCCGCAGGTAAATGACACATACGCAAATGGCCATCCACCTGATCTAAAAGAAAAGGTGATTCATCAGACCCAGCAACCTTCTTCCATTGCTTCATGGCCCAGTTCTGGCACTTACGTCCCCACTGAAGGAGCTTTCAGTGGTGGTGCTACACAGTCTCATATGCAACACCTTTCTATCATGGCCAGCTTTACATTCTTCAGCAAAGAGAACTACAGTAGCTCTTCTGTGTTATCGGAACCGATGGGCTAGCCTTAGCTCCATATGTGCATCAATGAGCCTTGGGCACCCATGATTTAGATGCCAGTTTATCAATTGTCCTTCTTTGCACCACATTTGGTAGGTACTGACCACTGCATGCCTAATATACCTCTTGACAGGTGCCATAATGAGATAATGAGATCATTCATGTTATTGACTTCACATGTCAGGGGTTTTCATGCTGGCTGCTATATTGCTTATTTCAGATTTTTGTTTTCCCCAACGCTCGTCATAAGTCACTTGATGCTCTAGGAGCCTTTTAATTTATTTTTCAATGCCACTCATGTGGCGCAATCCGTGGTGCCATCTTACGCCATCTTTTCATTATTATTTTTATTTTCCTTGTTTTAAAATGTTCAAAGGCTCGTTAGTAACATTTTTACACTATTCTGGTCTCTTTTTTTTCTCTCCGCTAGCCGCTTATAATATTGGCGTATAACTATTTTATAATGTTTTCAAGTTAATTAACAAATGGTCACATGACCTATGACATAATGTGACCATTATTTTAAAATGTTGTTCTCTGGAATATAAGCAGTGAAGGTCCTCTCTATCTAACACTTGAAAAAAACGAATTGCTGTGTAAAAACACTTTGGGTGTATTATACTATTTTATTTAGTTTTTATATTAATTTTAAATAAAATGTATATATTACTACTATTTATGGACCTTCCTGTTATCTTGACACTGGTACATCATCTTCCTTGGTGGAGAATATACCATACCTTTGGATTGAGCTAAACCATATTTTGCTCTATACTAAGTGACTACATCTCTATTAATTTATTCCACTTTTTAACACAGTGTGCACTATTTTTTATGCTGAAAATCTTAACCTGCATATATCTGTGAAAAAAACTATTCAACTCCAAGCTCTATACAAAGAACAATCAGAAGGCTCCAGTTAATACAAGTGTGCACTTTATATATATATTTTATATTATCCTGCTGGAATTTTGACATACTACACTATATCATATATGCTGGAACTAATAACCTATTGGATCAAGACTTCCAGCCCATATGTGCCATGCTTTACAACTGGAGCTAGTTCATAGCTCCATACACTTTAGGTGTATCTTTTTCTTTTCCCATAGTAAAAACATCAATGTACTACACCAGGGGTAGGCAACCTTCATCACTCCAGATATTGTGGATTACATCTACCTTCCTTCTTTGCCTGCATTATGGCTGTAAGGACCATATGGGAGATGTAGTGCACAACATCTAAAGTGCCAAAAGTTGCCTACCCCTCTACTACACTATGTTCTCTCTGTTTGTTTTACTTATTTCATATACCCTTGAATCTGAAGACCCCATCAAGGTACTGCTCCCTGATATGTTCAGTGTATGTGTCATGCTACTTGTTGGTCCATACCTTGGTTGGACCAGCCTGTCTACCTGGTTAGTAGGGGCAAGTAGGGACTTGTCATTTAATGTAGGTCTTCTCCTGTTCTTTAGCATCAAAATATCTTCCTCCAAGAATGCAGACAGCACAAGCTGTTAAGACAGATTCCACTGGTATTTCACACCCTACATAAAGCAAACTAACTAGGCAGATTTCAGAGCTCTGCTATATGTACTCTTCTATAATTTGTTTCAATTTCTGCAGTTGGCAACATGGGTTCAGTTTTATGAGATGTGAAAAAGCCATAATGGGCACTCTTACAATTACAGATGATATTATTTGAGACTTTCTAGAGTAATGTAATGACTCTGAACAGAGACTGCCTTCTGTGAGGAAACAGGCTAATCGTATACAAACATATTTTACAGAAGACAAAACTCAAGCAGTGATAAAGCCATTAACTATCTTGACTTCAAATTAATTAGGAATAATGATCTGAGTGAGGAGCTGTTCTGTGGCCCACAGTGCTTTCTCACCCTATATGTACCGGCTATATTTCATGCAGAATTAGTTCACTTGCATCAAAAGTATTTAATGGGTGACAAAGTTCAACAAGCTCTTTATCCATTAACCTATTGAAGACAAAGGGCTAGTAAAATTATTTTTTTCCTTAATTGTTCTAGCAAGCGATATGTCATCTCATAACAACAAATTTTATTATGAATGAAATAACTTTTACCTTTGTCCAATAATACCCCTTTACCGTGTGTGCATGTTCATCTTGTCTTGTTGCAACTACTTTTTTGTTAGTTAACCTATTGCACTATGGAATATGTTGGTTCTTATTTATCAATATTGATGGTGATGATAATAATAATAATAATAATAATAATAATATATGGAATAAAACTCTTTCTACTGATTGTTCACACAAGTTTGGTCATGGCCTATTTCACAGGTCTCATTCCCCACAATAAAATAAATGGATTAGAAATGTTGCTCCATTCAACTCCAAATTATTGAAGAGACTAGCAGGACTCCCAAAAGTCCCACTTTTGGTGAAACAGTCCTTGTTATGGGGTCCTGTCCTGCAGTCCGATCTAGTTCTCTGGTCTCCAGCATATGGGGAATGTTTCATTAGACAGCATGATTGCTTCAATAGATGTGCTTGTCCTGTGTGGTGGGCACTAGAACCATGCAAAGAGCTTCAGCAGCACTATTAGCATGATCCTATATGTTGGAGGCCGTCATGGATGATTTTGGTCAGTCTGTTAGGCCATGCTGAGACACCTCCCCAGTGAGCTGACACTTCCCAGGGAGATTCACACATTTAAAGGCATAACACAAGTTGCGTCCCAAGTGACAGCCCGTGAAGACCCGCCCACCCATTACAAATCCTTACCTCCCAATGTTAGAAGGTATAGGATGGTCCAGTTGTTGTTATACTATGGGTGGATTAATTTTGTGGTGACCATGGGATGATCCATTTTCTGGCAGAAAAGGGGATGATCTGTTTTGAGGTTAGATATACATAACCAACTTAGGGAAGTATGCAGATCCAAACTGGTGGGCGGGTTTGAGAAGAGAGGTCACCATTGACAGGTCACTGACAAAACCCCAAAATGTGTGGGCCCATCCAAAAAAGGGGCTTGCCTGCCCACTGAAGGATTCAAGGGACTTGTCTGGTTGGCCCCCAATCTGCAGGACCATGCAGAGAGCACTGCATTAACATTATTTACAGGGTCCTAAAATACTTTTCTTTTATCTTCCTTCCTGCCTTCTTTTCTGCCTTACCTCCTTCCCTCCCTGCGCTGGAGAGCACACTTGGCAGCAGGATGTCCAGCGTCTTCAAAATCACAACAGGAAAGCACTGAGTCAATGCTTTTCAATAGGGAAGGCTGACATCGGTGGAGGAGCAGGCTGACCCAGGCCTGAGGGATATTGGCGTACTCAAGTAAGTGTTTAACCCCTTAAGGACCAAACTTCTGGAATAAAAGGGAATCATGACATGTCACACATGTCATGTGTCCTTAAGGGGTTAAAGGGTTTTTTAACATTGTTGGGAGTGCACACGTGAGGATGGGGCAAATGGTTCCTATAGTGTTATAAATACAGGTTTACATTCCTAAAACTATTGTGACCTTTTAAATTTGTAGTTCACTTTGAATTCTCATTTTAGTGAATAGTCCTGTAAGTATCTCTTCTTACAGTACTGATAGCTTGAGGTTAGCTCTCCTAAACTAGCTCATTGGTTGACTGTAGCTCCCCAGGACATGAGTCAAACTTTTACTGTGCTGTAGTAGCTATGATCATTGGACTATCTAGTTTCTGATAGATTTGATTTTTATGTAATAGGCAGCCCTAAGAGGATGCATATATCTTTCAATATAAAAATAGAGGTGAATCTTTTTGGGCCAGTGAAGTCAAGTATTGAGGGTAGTATTTGTGGTGTCATAAGATGAATGTACTGATTGAACTTCATTAATTTCTCATCTCAGAGATTCTTAAAGAGATAATGTAATCGAACATGTCTTAGTATTCCTCTCCAGTTGTCTTCAGGCATTCTGAAAGCTTGAAGGGATGATCTCCAATCTGGTTATTGGATCAGGATTCAGCACTCAAGCAACTATTCCACTAGTATTCAACCGGGTCACCCAATACCAGCATAGCCATAGAAATATTGGCACCAGCTGGTGTAAACAGGATTGTATAACTAACAGTGGGCACACCTGCTCAGATTTCTTCCTGAACACCAAGTGACTGCCAGACCTGATCATACCAACAAGCCGTAGCGTTTCAAGTTCCAACGTGCAACTCTTGCCTTGTGGCATGTCCTGGCACAGCATGTTTTAAGGAAAGCGTATTCTGCACTGACCTCGCACGCAGCTCAGTCCTTGAACCTGACAGCATACCAAGTTTGGACTTTACACTGTGTTCTACAGGTCATAGTTGTGACTGGGAACGGATCTTAGTACTGCAAATATGTAAACATTATTGCCTGTGACTTCACAGCTATCAGGTAGTACTGGACTGGACTATGATGATAAGGTGTTAAGCTTTCTGGTATCTTGCATGGGATTTGTTCCAGTCTCAAAAACTAGCTGTATATAGCCTGGACTTGATGGAGAAACTTAAGCTTTATCTAGTAGCGATTAACCCCTCCCTTCTTTTATATGTTAATTGGTATTACCCCTCAGCTACCTCTATCTTATATCATCTGTCTTCATTAGTTTGCAGCCTAGTACATACTACAGGCTAGGAGTATACATTCCTATCTGACCTGTTTTAATATTTCTTTAAAAAAAAAATGTAATATGTCTACTTCATTGCAATAACCATATATTATAAAAGAATGAAGATGCTATTTTGTGCTGCTCTCCTACTGCTCTTCTTACTCCTGGAAAAGGTGCGTTGGAGTTGCTAAGCAACAAGAAGCTCATAGAATCCCTTTTATGTCTACAGCATAACCAATAGGGATGTTGGAGATTGAATCTAATTGAAAAAAACTCCCCCACGCCAGTATGTTCTGTTTTACAAAATGTGTGGCTTATAGAGAAGAGCTATATCACCCAATGCTCATTACAAGGAAAAATCTTACAAGGGACTAAATGGGATTGGTAGCCTCTGGCTAACATGATGCTTTCTAAATAAAACAAAATATCTTCCATTATAAACAGGTATCCTGCTGATGAAATATTTCGATCCATGTCCCTCAGGATTCCTGAACAGATCTTTCTCTGTATTACGAAAGTAAACATTTGGAGTTGCTAAGCAACAAGAAGCTTGTGGAATACCTTTCATGTCTACAGCATAACCAATGGGGAGGCTGCAGATTGAAACTAATTGAAAAATCCTCCCCCCAGTAAATTCTGCTTTACACAATATGTGCTTTAAAGACAAGAAGTCTATAAATGTATGCTGCGCTCATACAGCTTGGCTCTTTCCTCTGCAAAAGTAAATTACTTCAATACCCTCATAACCACACTCTCCCACAAACCGAAATGACTATTTCACACATTTAACTCTCTTCTTCGCCCTATTGTTCCTCCTCCACCTACTAACTTGACCGCCTCAGACTTTGCCACTCACTTCACTGACAAGATCTCTACAATCAGGGAAGAGATCTCTCGTCTTTCTTCTTCCCCTTACAATTCCTCCCCTAACCTCACTCCCTCTGCTGTTCTATATTCATTCCCACCCGCTACAGTGGAAGAGGTTTCTGCTCTGCTTCAGTCCTCCTGCCCCACCACCTGCTTCCTAGATCCAATTCCCTCGCATCTCATCCATACTCTGTCTTCTTCTCTTTTTCCACCTCACTAAAATTCTCAAGCTCTCTCTCTCTCCACTGGCATATTTCCATCATCCTTCAAACATGCAACTGTAACACCAATTCTAAAGAAGCCCAACCTTGACCCTAACTCCCCATCCATCTACCGTCCTATCTCGCTACTGCCGATTGCATCCAAGATCCTTGAAAGAGTTGTGTATGCAAGATTGACAGATTTCCTCTAGTCTAACTCTCTGCTAGACCAGCTTCAGTCTGGTTTCCGCACTAAGCACTCTGTGGAAACGGCACTAACCAAAGTATCCAATGATCTACTCGCTGCAAAATCTCATGGTCACTACGCTACCCTAATTCCCCTTGACCTGTCTGCAGCTTTTGACACTGTTGATCATCAACAGCTTCTTCTCATCCTCCGCAATATTGGTCTACAAGATATTGCTCTCTCCTGGTGCTCCTCCTACCTCTTCCAGTGCTCTTTCAGTGTTTCTTTCTCTGGCTCTGCTTCTTCTCCCCAACTCCTCAGTCCTTGGTCTCTTAATGTCCTATATCTATACTGCCTGCCCTGGTAAATTCATTAGTTCCTTTGACCCCCAATATTATTTCTATGCGGATTACACGGAAATCTATCTGTCTATCTCTCCTGATCTCTCCCCGTCCCTCTTGACTAGTGTCTCTGACGGCCTCTCTGCTATTTCTAACTGGATGGCTGCCCACTTCCTTAAACTCAGCTTGACCAAAACTGAAATTCTAGTCTTTCCTCCCTCAAGTGTTGCTTCTCCTGTGTCTGCCTCCCTCCAAGTAAACGGTGCTACCATGAGCTCCACCATGCAGGCTCGCTGCCTAGGTGTTCTTTTTGACTCCGACCTCTCCTACATGCCTCATGTTCAGTCTAACGCCAAATCCTGTCGTTTCCATCTCAAAAACATTGCGCACATCCGACCCTACTTAACGCCAGATCACACTAAGGTGCTGGTCCATTCCATTGTCCTTTCTCGCCTTGACTACTGTAATCTGCTTCTCAGTGGTCTTACGTGCTCCCAACTTGTTACAGACCTTAATGAACGGCGACGAGGCTCATCTTCCTGTACGCCCACACCTCCCACGCCTCACATTTCTGTCAGTCCCTATATTGGCTTTCTGTAAGATATAGGGCTCAATTTAAAATTATGGTTCTTGCTTTCAAATCTCTACATAATGTGGCTCCCATCTATCTATCCTCACTAAAACACAAGTATGCCCCGTCTAGGCCCTTACGCTCTGCTGAAGACTAACGTCTATCTTCTGTCCGCACTCCTATCTCTGATGCTCGCCTTTAAGACTTCTCGAGGGCTGCACCGTTCCTGTGGAACTCACTTCCCTTCTCCGTTAGATGCTCACCCAGTCTCCACTCCTTCAAAAAATCATTAAAAACCCACTTTTTCATAAAAGCGTATCAATTAAACTGTTAATAGCTCCCAACTGATTCCTCTCTTGTAACTCTCATTAGTCTTATACTATCCTTACCTTTTGTGTCACTTTACCCCACTCCCTCTAGCATGTAAGCTTATTGAGCTAGGCCCTCAACCCCTCTGTTCCTGTGTGTCCAACTTGCCTGGTTACAACATGTTACAACATGTCTGTTCGTCCACCCACTCTAAAGCACTACGGAATTTTTTGGCGCTATTTAATAATAACATAACATAACTCTGCTTCTACATTTTTGCACCACATTTTAAATTTAAATGTAACTTTTACATTTAACTTGGCTGCTAAAAATGAGGGGTTTTGTGGTTATACCACAATCTTAAAGGGACACTCCAGTGCCAGGAAAACAAACTGTTTTCCTGGCACTGCAGGTCCCCTCTCCCTCCCACCATCCATCCCATGTTGCTAAAGGGGTGAAAACCCCCTTCCGTGACTTACCTGAGACCCCCGCCGATGTCCCTCGGTGGTGGTTTCGGGTCCGCCCACGACGTCATCCGGCAGGGGAGACCGATCGCGCATGTGCGGCCGCTGGTGGGGGAGACCTAATGCACATGCGCGCATTAAACCTCTCCATAGGAAAGCATTGAAAATGCTTTCAATGCTTTCCTATGGGGAATTGAGCGACGCTGGAGGTCCTCACACAGCGTGAGGATGTCCAGCAACGCTCTAGCACAGAAAACCTGTGCTAGAAACCAGGAAGTGCCCTCTAGTGGCTATCTAGTAGACAGCCACTAGAGGAGGAGTTAACTCTGCAATGTAATTATTGCAGTTTATGAAAACTGCAATATTTACAGCTGCAGGGTTAAGGGTAGTGGGAGTTGGCACCCAGACCACTCCAATGGGCAGAAGTGGTCTGGGTGCCTGAAGTATCGCTTTAAAGTTGGTGGTGGACGTTGTGGAAATTCTACATTTTTTTATTTATGCATAAATCTGTTCTGGAATTGTTTGTGGTAGTTATGTTTCCACGTTATTAACTGTGTATTTGCAAAAACATATTATTAGCTTTCTAATTGCTATGCAACTTCCTCTTTTAGGAATGCAACTTTGCAATTTCAGTTGGATCCCTACTCAACTATATTTAAAAAAAAATATTGCTTCAAAGTGCATTTTCTATTTTGTTTAAAAGTTCTAGAGTGGTGATTTCTGTGTATTAGTGTAACAATTAGAGCAATGTAAAGAAGTGAGGCAAGAAAATGTAATTAAAGGAATTTTGAACGCTGGGTTGGAAAAAATAATCAATTATTTTTGCATATATTTTGCAATTTGTCTTTTAGTTTGTTACAATGTTGTATTTATTGAGTATAGCCCTGTGGGTGAAGCAGATAAAGTGCTTATAAGTGTAAGTGATACACACATATTCTCACTGACACACTGTTTCACTGCCAAACATGCACACACGGACACAAAGACTTTCTAATTAACACACATTCTCACTGACCCACACTTACTGACATACACTCAGTGGTGCACACACAGACTCTCACTGATACAGACACTGTTTCAGTGACACAAATAAACAAGCACAAACACACTGACACATACCTTAGCCTTAAGTTTCCAACATACATACATTTTTAATTACATTTTTAATAAATATTTCCATTCCCACCCCCCCAAAAAAAATAAGACTGGATCTTACATTAATTTTTATTCAAAAAAACATACTTTTTTCAAAGGATATTTTATTTTTATATATTACAGGTGGTCCTCACTTACTGAGTGGGTTCCGTTCTAACGACACAGATGTAAAGCGATTGCGTTGGTAATTGAGTATGCACTAGCAAGCATGTGCAAGAAAGCGACCTGCTTGGGGGAATTCCCCTGAACATAGACCAGTTCACTAGCGCATGGACTCCTGTAAATCTATGTTCGGGGAAACGTCCTCAAACATAGATTAGTTTACTAGTGCATGGAATCCTGCAAATCCCAAGCTTACCAGCAAATGATATCCCGCGATTCTATGTTCAGAGAAACTGAACTAGGGCTTATTTTCAGGGTAGGGCTTATATTAGGAGCATCCCCTGAAAATAAGCTAGGCCTTATTTTCAGGGGATGTCTTATTTTTGGGGAAACGGTAATAAAGTGAAATGTGTGAGATGAGGTGACACATTTCATTTTAGGTGTGTAATAATGAACTTACCAGGTTCTGCTGACAAAGCCAGTAAAATTGCTGGAACTTCTGAGACATAAGTAGCTGAGCACTACCAACTGCACTCCGGATCTTACCTAGATCTGAAAAGAAGAATGGGACTTTAGAAGAAAAGACTGACAATAATTACATTACAGCACTTATTCTACTATAAAGTAACAGTAAGAGAAAACCTTAAGAGACAAATAAAGAGCTACAAATGTAATGTGGAATCACTCACATGGTAAAACACATCTCAATCATATATCCTAGACATTAGGGTTATGAAGCAAAGCCCTTCAGCTCATCCTACTTCAAAATACTTACGTTAAAATAGCTTTTATTCTGCTTTTGCACCTCCATTGTTTAAAGCTATGACATGGAAATCTATAGATACATATTTGAAATTATAAAAATAAGTGGTTGTTGGACTCATAAAAATACTAGCTGAAAACTCATTGTTTAAAATATATAAACAAAAGATATAAGATGTAATTGGAATATGTGCATTATTGTCTGAAACAAAAGAGAGGTTAGTAATAAACTAGCGTATATTTAAAGTCACCAAATCATTTTAGAAATATTGCTAGTTGTATAAGTGTTTCTACACCATTGGATCAAACAATCACTGAAGGCAAGATTTTTTTTTAATGTGAAGCTTAGTTTTCTTCAAAACTTATATTAACCCCTTAAGGACACATGACATGTGTGACATGTCATGATTCCCTTTTATTCCAGAAGTTTGGTCCTTAAGGGGTTAAAGAGTTAGCAAATAACATCCTAATCCCATTCAGTCCAGGCATCGTGTAGGACCATAAGAAAATGGAGGGGGGAAGGAGGCAGGGGGGAGAGCCATACACAGTTATCCCACTCCTACTTAGATATTATTTTACTACAGTCAAAATTATATATTATCACAAGGCAGTGTCTTAGTGGAATGATATAACTCATTTTTTTAACATATGTTTTGCCTTTTTTTTGTTTTGTTTTTATCTTAAACAGTGAAACATACGATCTTAAAATCCACACAAGATTTTCTGGAGTGCGGAGAGGGTTTTATCCTCCACGGGTTCCTACACCCAAGAGTCCAGGCACAGTCAGGGCATACATTGCAAAAGAGAAGGCAGAAGGCATAGAGACATTATTTTAGTTTTTCTTCTTACTTTGTTTCTCCATGCTGATGGCCAGAAGCAAAGGACGAAGTTTATACCAATGTTTGACAGGGAGCCAAGATGGAGTTTCAGGATATAACATGTGGATTTCTACATTTCATTTCATTTTTCACATCTCACAAATATTTGTAAAGTAAACAGAATATTAAAAATCCTGGAAACTACAGTCCCTCTTTAAAGTTGACATGTTATGTTTCAGTTTTTATAGTGACATAATCTATATAAAAAAGAGACTTATCAGCATCATTTATGTTTTCTAAAGTATGCCATGTGATGATCTGCCTATCTCACAAGACAAAAAAATGGAATGGCTAGGATTGCTTAACAGGGGTCAACTACTTGTTTGTCTGAACATACAGCATAACAAAAGCTGATAACTTCAAAATTGTACAGTCTTTTTTTCACATTGTAGTTGCCCAAGCAACATGACCAAACCTCCTGATGAAAGGACCCAATGGTTGCCCTATTTGAGCCACTGAAAGTAGAGGTTTCATAGATGCCTCAATTCATTGGTTACTAAATCTACACACTGTATTTAATAATTGCATACCTCTAATTTTCCTGATGTGGACCTCAATCTTTATATCACTTATGTATAGCCTAATGTTTTTTTTTCTCAGAGCTATAAATTATTAATGTGTATAAGAGGGCTACAATACTATAAATAGCCATCAGCTCTGCTCACTATTCTCATTTCCAGCCACATCCCTAAAATAAAAGTGTCCCCTTTCTCACACTGAGGTACACCAGGCTTCTGGAGTATGGTTTACTAGCCCTCTTCTTCCCCCCTTTGCACAAAATTTGTAGTGCACTTGTACATGTTGGAAGATGGTTGGGTGGCTGTGGAAAACCTAAGCGTTGCCAACAGTCAAGAGATATTCTGTCTAAATTCAACTTGTAAGTCATTTTAGGTTCAGCTGTCTAAATGGCAGGTCTTGCTTAAGCCTGAAGGCTACCATGGAAGGGTATAGGAAACAGCGCAGAGGAAACTCTTTGATGCCTGTACTGAGCAACTGTTTCTCCAAAGTAGAGCCTTGTGGTGATGGGAGACGCTCGGGGTTGTCCCCATTAGAGAACTCACTGCTCTGTAGGGTCATTCTGATGAGGCAACAGCGATGCTGGAACCAACACAAACCCCCTGGGGCGAAGGACTTGAGCACTGCGTGTTTCTGGTGACAAGGTGTTGACATGTTTTCAGCCCTGGGGCTTACTGTTTTTTACTGTGCACCAACCTTTGATTTGAGGCCTTCCTCTGGTCTTTATAATTGTATGTATATTGTGTTTTTAGCTTTATTATTTGGATCCTTCCCCCATTTCTGATGTTCCGCCATTTCACTAATTTAAATGTGTTGCTGCATAAATTGATATGATTGCTACAAGTCATGTTGTCTGATGCTATGAGTATATCTTCCATTTTGTCACTGCACACCAAAAATATTACATAATAAAATAGCCTTGATTTCCTTGAAAATTATACAGTAGGCTCAAACAAATATCCTATTGCTCATTGCCACATTTTTGGTCCAGTTATTACCCTAAAGCACTTGAAAATTTGTAGAACCTGGTAATTGTTTTAAAATATAGCCTTGTAGTATACTGCACCTATAAGGAAATGACATTGCAGGACCCATATCTTTGTTAATGATACATTGACTTCACCTGGAAAAGAACTACATAAACATGTGCTGCATGCATATCATTGCAGTTTGTGGTTATAATCTACTAAGAGTTTACATGCATTTCTTTCTGTTCTGCTTTGACTTTACCTAAATTTATCAAAGTCAGCATAATACATCATCCACTTACTGGCCAGCTATACCAAGAGACTTGGTAATGTGATGAAATATTAGGGTAAAATAATGTTATTAAGGTATACTGGACACATTATAATAAATTACAAGGATGAAGATCAAGTGAATTACAAATTATGACATCATTGTCCCCAATATATGCTTCAGCATTATGTATCTTTAATATTATATGCTTTTTTTTTTTTTTTTTTTTTTTTAAATCACAGCTAGGGCTTCATCAGTCTTTGGACTGCACAGAGGCATGCTATACATATCGAACCAACTCAAAATAAATGTAAGTCAAACTGATGGGCACCTGCTACTATGTGTTTTCAGTAAGCCCATTACTAATATGCCAGGAAAGAAACTAGGAAGACAAATACAGTGTGTTTTTTCTCCACAACTCCTCTCCTCTATCATCAGTGGAAGAAGAGCTGAAATGAGGAATGCAGCAGCAGAACCCCCTTCCTTCCATCCACTCCCCAAAAAACTAACAAAAAAATACATTAAAAAAGGAATTAGCCATTGAGTGTAAATCTATCATCTCTGTTTCTGGTAATACATTTTTTTTTTTAATATTTTGTAAGAAAAAACAAATAACACCAAAGCTGGTGAATTTCTATATCAGCTGTTCTTTACCCATTGACATTCGCGATATGATGAGCACCTAGAGAAATTCAGTTTATACTTCAAATTTTATTAAAGACACGGAGGCTCATATTATGCATACCTCTTTCTTTATTTCCTCAGCAGCAAAGATAGAGGAATATAAATATTATCAAAAACGAAAGAAAAAACTGTACAGGCACAACAGGCAGCCAATCACATAATAGAGGAAGTAGCTATATAAGTCCTGTGTCTCCCACAATCCCCCTCTTTCTTTGCTGCTTCCTCAGACAGCTAAGTATTTTACTTGAGCTCTCCTACTCATTGCATTTTGTTTTGTGATGTTTACTTGTGGTTCATGTTTCTGATTATGCTTATTACTATTATTGTTGTTTTTATTCATTGTTGATATTTTCTGGTACCCACATCGTTGGTGTATTTGGGGGTTCCCCTGGGACTTTGCCCGCCGCCGCGGGCTGTTTTTCCCCTCCCTCCCATCCCTGTTTGCCGCTTCTCAGCGCTATCTCTGCCGCGTGGGTCCTTCTCTGTGACCGCAGCTGAGTGTGCTCGTTTCCCCTCTCGCGGGCTGCCCGCGCGGGTAGGTGCACGCGCCCCTTCCCCCGCCGGGAGCCGGTCCGCGAGCGCACTCTGACACGTGCGGCGGCCATTTTGGGCGGTCACTCGCATCACCCTGTTCTGCCGTGCGGTCGGTCCCTGTCCTTCTCCGGGTTCCCCTGCTACACCAACGATCAGGTTTAGCTTGTTTTCTGTTCTGCTGGGTTAATCAACCCATTTCTAGTGTTTCCTTTTCGGCTTATATTAGTGCCCGTTTTTCTATTGTGCCTCATTATGCAGGATAGTAAGGATGGGCCTACTGACCCCTCTGGGGATTTCCCAATAGATAACCCTGAGGGTGCTATGGCCTCTCAGGAACTCCAAGCCTTATTAGAAGCTACTATGGCTTCCTCCCTTCAAAAGGCTATTGCCTCCGCTATGGGGGCTGTCTCATCCTCCTTTACCCAGTCACTTCACTCTGTGTTTTTGCCTTCCATGGCTGCCCCTAACCCCCTGGGTGTGGGGTCCCCTTCCCCTGCCCAAACTGTGCCGGGTGCCCGTAAGGCGAAGGCAAAGTCTCGACATATCGGCTCCCACTCCTCGATGCAGGCTTTGCCTGCCATGACTGACACGCCTCTGGCGGTCGCAGATAGCGCGCATCCCATGCGCACAAGAGCCCCTGGCCGGGCTAAAAAGGCTAGATTGTGGAAACGGGCTAGAGCCCTGGATGATGGGTCGGATACCGACCGGAGTGTGGAAGATGATTCCGATATTATGGAATATGACTCCTATGTTGAGGGCGAGTCAGGCGAGGATCAACCCCCTACGGGTGTAACCCCTTCTGGGTCCTCTGCCAACCCCCGAGGAAAAGTGCCAGGCCCCGCTGGGGATGATAATAAAGGGCTTTTAGACCCACAGGGTAACCCCCTGTTTGACCCGGACGACCTACGTCACCCGCGGTCTGCTGAATGGGTCCCTCCGGACCATATCGCCCAATATGTGGCTAAGAGAATACGCACACCTCTGTCCAAGGAAGGCCGCAATAAATTGCGTGCCGAATGCCCACGACCTTCCCTCCCTGGCGCTGCCTGTAAGACCCCAGACGTTGACCCTCAAATTGCCCAATTTTTAAATAAGTCTGGATGGAAACCTAAGAAGGGTCTTGATCACTCCCTGAAAGGGTGCCAAGACAAGATCCTAGACACGCTGGGCCCCCTATCAAAACTATACGAGCTTCTTGATGCCGCTCGTACTGGTGACTCTGTTTTGGATGTCGATGTGGCCATCGGGTGGGTCCAGCGGGCTATATTCCTTATAGGGAATGCTAACACGGCCATGTCTTCCGAGAGACGCAAGGCAATTCTATTAAAAATAGACCCTAAACTGGCCGCTATGACCGTAGCTGAACCTGATTCAGCAGATGAGGGGATGTTCTTCGGCACATCCTTCGTAAAGGACATGGGGTCCTATGTCAAAACATTTACGGCGATCGACAAGGCGCAGGCAAATATGAAGCGCGTATTCGCGCACAAGGTTTTCGGAGGGGCCGGGCGTAGCAGGAACCGTCCACCCGGCCGTGGTTTCCGAGGCTCGTTCCATGCCACCAGAGGTTCCTTTTTCCCCTCCCGAGGGTTCCAAGATCCGAAAACGCCTCCCTTCTTTCCGGCAAGAGGGAGATCGTGGGGCTCCAGATACCCCCGTGGTGGGTCTTCGGGCAGACGCCCTTATGGTGAGTACCCTTTCTTCCCCTCTCGATCAGGTTTGGGTGGCGGGGAGGCTGGCTTTATTCTACCTAAGGTGGGCAGATATAACCTCAGATGCTTGGGTTCTGCAATGCATAAAGGGTTATCAACTAGATTTCGTCTCCCTGCCTGTTCAAATGTATGCCCCCAGGGAATTATCTCTCCCACAGGAGCAGGACGCGATGATCCCCGCGGAAGTCGGGGAGATGTTCTCGAAAGGCGCCATCGAAGAATTGCCGTTCAACACTCCAGGCTTTACGAGCAATCTCTTCCTAGTGCCCAAGAAAGGGGGCGGTGTCCGCCCAGTGATAAATCTTCGCCCTCTCAATGCCTTACTACGCTACCAACATTTTCAGATGGAAGGCATTCATTGTCTCAGATACCTTCTGAGACAGTCGGATTGGATGGCCAAGTTGGACCTGAAGGACGCGTACTTCACGGTTCCAATAGCAGTAGAGTCCAGGGACTACTTACACTTCACCTGGCACGGACGGCGTTGGCGTTTTACATGCCTGCCGTTCGGTCTCTCCTCGGCCCCTTGGTGTTTCACCAAGGTGATGAAGCCGGTGGTGTCGTACCTCCGTACCCGAGGGGTTCGACTGATTATTTACCTGGACGACATCCTAATCATGTCCCAATCGTTGGAATGCCTGAGACTGCATTTGGACTGGACAGTCAATCTCTTACAGAAGCTAGGTTTTCTGATCAACTGGGACAAGTCGGTCCTGAACCCAGCCCAGTCTATGGAGTTTTTGGGGTTCCAGGTGGATTCCGTACGGCAGTTCCTGTACTTGCCGGAATCCAAGATAAAAGCCATCCAGAAGGAGCTTCGTCGAGCTCTTCGTGCTTCGGACTTATCGGTTCGACAGTTGGCAAGGATCATCGGTCTACTGGCCTCCTCCATTCAGGCGATATTCCCAGGCCCTCTGCATTACCGGGCTCTCCAACGGCTCAAGGGGTCGCATCTACGTTCGGGCCACTCCTACGAATCTCGGATATGTCTGGACGAGGAATCCAGAGACGAGCTGGTATGGTGGCTAGCACACATGGAAGCCTGGAATGGAAGGGCGATTTTCGGTTCCATTCCGGACGTGATCATAGAATCAGATGCCAGCTTGCACGGCTGGGGGGCTCGTTGTGGCAACGTTTCCACGGGAGGCAGATGGTCCGACACAGAGAAGTCGTTACACATCAACTGCCTAGAACTTCTGGCAGGAGCCTTTGCGATTCGCAGCCTTACCCCTGGAAGGGCGAACTGTTGCGTTCTCCTCAAGTTGGACAACGTATCGGCGGTCCGATACATAAATCACCTGGGCGGCACCAAGTCCAGGATGTTGGCTCTCTTGGCGAAGGATTTTTGGTAGTTCTGCCTTTTCAACAACGTTTCGTGACGGCGGAACATATTCCGGGTCTGGACAATTCAGGTGCGGATTGGAACTCCAGGCATTTAAGAGACTCGGGAGACTGGCGCTTGCACGCCTCGGTCTTCCAAAGCCTAACCGGGTTGTGGGGGCGATTCGAGATGGACCTATTCGCCTCTCGCCTGAACACTCAATTGCCGAAGTTCTACAGTTGGAGACCGGACCCGGCGGCTGTGGCGACGGATGCCTTTCTTCAGGAATGGCCACCGGGCCGCCTGTATGCCTTTCCTCCATTCAACATGATTGCTCGTACGATCTCGAAGCTGGTTCGTCACGACTGCTGTCTGGCTCTGATCACCCCTCTGTGGAGATCCCGTCCGTGGTTCCCTCGACTGATGGAGTTGTCCATAGACTTCCCTCGTCTATTACCGAACTTTCAGAACCTCCTTCTGGATCCGGATGGGAACTCGCACGAGTTGGTTCTACGGCACCAGTTGCCCCTGGTAGCGTGGTTCCTTTCAGGGGACGCTGGGTTGTCCCTGACGTTCCACAGACAACTCTCTTGCTCCTCGATAACGCCTGGGCTCCGGGCACGCGATCAGCTTACCGAGCTGCATGGAAGTCTTGGTCTGATTGGTGCATGGAACGGGCAATGGATCCCGTATCTGCCCCTCTCCATTTGATCCTGGAGTTTCTCACAGCCCTGTTCGACTCGGGCAAGGCGTACAGAACTATCAATGTTTTTCGTTCGGCCATATCTGCCGGTCACGGAGGTTTGGAAGGTTTACCCGTCGGCAAACATCCTTTTGTATGCCGTCTTCTCAAGGGTATTCGCCTCGTCCGTCCACCTAGGTCGCGTTTTTTGGCCTTTTGGGACGTCAACATAATGTTGCGGTTCCTGTCGGCGTGGTATCCTAACCATGACTTGACCCTTAAGCAGCTATCCTCCAAGATGGTTATGCTGTTTTGCCTGATCTCTTGTAAGAGAGTCTCCGACGTCAGGGCTCTTGACTGGGGTGCCTTTGTGTTTACTCCTGAAGGCGTTACTTTCAACATATCTAGGAGGACTAAGTCGGCATCCAAATCCTTCGTATATCCTAGATTCTCGTTATGTCCAGCACTCTGTCCGGTGGATTGTTTGAAGGCCTATCTGGATGCTACGCGAGCGTTGCGTTCGTCTGACCGACATCCCCTATTCATTTCATTTAAGGCTCCTCATCGCCCAGTCTCGACACCGACGCTAGCGCGTTGGATTCGTTGGCTTCTATCCCTAGCGGGTATAGACACGTCTATCTTTACGCCTCATTCTGTACGAGGTGCTATGGCCTCGAAGGCATCCACAGTTGGTTGCCGTCTGGAAGACATCATGCGCGCAGCGGACTGGTCCCGAGAATCAACCTTTAGGGACTTTTATTTCAGACCAATTGAACACATCGCATCTCAGGTGATAGCACAGCTTTGAACTTGCATAATATGAGCCTCCGTGTCTTTAATAAAATTCCCAGATTTCACTAGTAACATGACGTAAAGTCATGATTTTATTAAAGACACGGAGGCGAGTATTATTCCCTCCCACCCTCCCGGTGTGGATTTGGGATAGGAGATGCTTCGATACTATACAGGTATGTTTTCAATTAGGTCTGTATTTGGATCATGTATCTATATCATGTAATTTTATCATGTTTAGATGATTTTGACAGTTTTATATTGGTTTCTAATTCTATATATTTTCTATTCCAGAATCCAGTCTCATGTAGGACTCCTCACGGTTATGTTTGGTAAGTCTACAGTTTTGAGTTTGGAAATTACCATATTTTTCTATCTTTTTTAGCTTGAAGTTATCGCATTGTTTCCCGTTTCCTGTTTGGATCAAGTGGGACATCGTTAATCTTACCTGGTCTTCGGTTTTCGCAAGAAAGAGGGGGATTGTGGGAGACACAGGACTTATATAGCTACTTCCTCTATTATGTGATTGGCTGCCTGTTGTGCCTGTACAGTTTTTTCTTTAGTTTTTGATAATATTTATATTCCTCTATCTTTGCTGCTGAGGAAATAAAGAAAGAGTTATGCATAATACTCGCCTCCGTGTCTTTAATAAAATCATGACTTTACGTCATGTTACTAGTAAAATCTGGGAATTATGTTTTATAAGTTGTAAAAACCGATAAATGCCTCAGGATGTTCATCAGCTGTCTATTTTTCCAGTTATCTGATCCCTTGCCAATGTCTACCTGCTGTAGACTACAAACCAGGAAGTAGGCGAGATTTCCAAGCGTATTTATTGCAAGTCATAAACAGCACCAAATACATGGGAGGTCTTTGTAGTGTGATGCAATTTTAAGCCACTATAACGCATTCTTTAATACAGCATTTTTTAGTTTTCATCTGACTGAATAAATTGGGTTGTGACTGTGTGGGGGATGTTTGTAAAAGTTAAGACAATTATCTGGAGCATTCCATTGGCTTCCATGATGATCACACTGGTTTTAGTACTTTGTCTAACAAAATGTTCTTTTTTTTATATTCATAATCTCTACCATGAGCACCTTCCAGCTGGCTTTCTTTCCTTGATTGTCCATACTCCATTTTACAATTAAATTCATTCTTGGAGGATCAATGGCTTGTCTGAGTTTATGGATCTCTCAAACTAATAAGTAATTAATCATCTACCTTTGGGAAGAATGTTTTATGCTTCTGTAAATACTGGCCTGAATAACTAACCTGTTAATGATCTCCGAGGACTAGATTTGGATGCTTTCGCTGTAATTAATGGTGCTGTCAGATTGCCTGACCTCACTTGTTTGTCTTCTGCAAGGTCATTTTTATATTCTGGTTGTTTAAACTTCCATAATTCAATGTAAAAATTCAGAGGCACTGGAATAAAACTACTCAGTGATAAGGTCCTAACCTAGGTATGCAGTTTTATACCAACAATAGAAAAACAATACTGACATCTATTTAGTCATTTATACCACTTACATCCATCCATTTACGGATGTGTAGCACTTAATGACTCCTATAGTGCTAGATAGCCATTGATGCAGACATAATCTGCAACGGCTGATAGATATCAGATTTTCCTTTCTTATAAATACAAGACACACCCCATAACTAAACAGTACATCAATACACAGCTTTAACTTTTTAAAATACAGATTAAACTTGGCATCCTGTTTAATGCAATAGTTTTGCCTCTGTATTATCTTAACAAATATGCTATACCATATCAAAGCAAAAAAGTATAAAATATATCAATCGTAGGTAAAAACTAGGATCTGATACTAGTGGAGGTAAAAAAAAGTAGCTTACAACATTAAAAAGTAACATTAATTACATTTCCAAGTAACTCTTAAAGATACATTGCACATCTTAAAGGGACATTTAGAATTTAACTATTGACACCACAATTCAATTTAGTCATTGAACCACCAGGGCACAGATTGCATTGAAGGTGGAGAAACGTAAATTATGTTTCTAATAATATCCGTCCTTATACTATATATACTATTTTAAGACCTCACAAACACATTATTTGTTAAAGGGGATTAGTAAACATAATATTTAAATTTTTCAGGGCTTACAGTTCTCCTTTAATGTGAAGATTCTTATGAATTACACAGGTCATGGAAACACTAGAAGCAAAATGTCCTCCTTTGAAAGCGTTATGAAGGGGACAGCCTAACATCTACATCAATTTGCAGGACATCGTGACAGATGACCTCTGCAGTGAGCACAGGTTGTTATGGTTTTAGAGTTACCCTTTAACTGTATTCCTCAATCAAAACGAAAATGCAATTCCAAAAAGCCACTCTGACATATTGGCCTTGATGTAAGGGTGTTGGATTAGCTTTTTTACATGATTTTCATTTTTTAATCATTTTGAAACTTTTACAATGTTTCATCAAAATGTTAACATTTCAAAATAAATATCATATATAAAAAAATATAAAAATATTACAGAATTGAAATATTTTTCTTAATTTAAACCATTATTAAAATGTATCCAAAAAATATAAAATCTTATGTAAAGCTTATCCAACAATATTAAATCGAGGCCATGATTTAAAGGGCTATCTCATTGTACTTTATTTTTAGTTAACTGATACATCCTACAAAAATTGAATTTTTGAGTGATTTTTCATTACCAAAGGGCATTTTTTTGGATACATATATGGCACTTCTGAGAGTGGATAACTCATTAAACGTCTGTTAAGCTGTGTGAGCTTATTCTAGTAACAGCTTAGTTCCAAGATGTTCTGCAGTAGATAATCCCTTGTCATATCATGATCTATAGCCAAATTACTTTGGAAAAAAATTATATATTCATTTTAGTCGTACATTTTTTACGGGATCAAATTTAAAGGATTAAATGCAACTTGCAAAATGTAAATGTTAAATTGCAGTATGCAGTGATGCTTTTTTATTTTTTTTTAAAATATATGTAATATAAGACAAACTTTTGGGAGTACTAATAAATATAATGGAATTTAACATTTACAACTTGAGACACAAATGAGATACTGATTAGCAAGAAAATGGAACAAGGATGCTAAAACCTTGCTTTAAGGGATTTCGTTTTTTAAACTTAAACAAAGTGACCTAATAATATGTCAACTTGTTTGAGAGGGTTATATTTGCCATGTGACCTGTTGTCAACTATATCTGCTCAAAACTAATTTACAGATTTAAACAGCTGTCATGAAAAATAGAATATAATGTATATGTGATACCCTGCGGCTTTCTTCAGTAAACTTTGATGTAGATTTTAACCCTGATATTAAGGCAACACTAATGTAATTCTACACACAGAAATCCTCAAAAGACCTGTAGAAATAGTTATATATTTTTTATTTTATTCTAGATAGGAGACTCATATTTATATAGTCCTAATAGTAGCTCAAAAACCTTAAACAGAATAAAATGAAAAAAACTTGATAATCAGTACACTAGAGAATTATATAAAAACAACTTATGATCATTACCCTCAATATAACTGTCTCGAATTGTTGGTGGCATGAATTCATTAACCCTTTCAACCCCCATCTAGCTCTCATTAACCCCCTTCGACCCCAACCTAGCCATTACTTAGCCCCCTCACACCACCATCCAGCCCTCATTCCCTCTCTCCCCGCTCTTCTCCTGTACCTTATGACTGTGTATCTTGGCCAAGCGGTACCCAGTCTGACAGGAAGTGCTCTCTCAGTGAGCTCTCCCTGTCAGCCCTGGTGCTTGGCCACGCTACACACAGAGAGACTGGCAGGAGTAGTACAGCGCTCTCTTCCCGATGGTCATCCAGCAACCGCGGGGCCTAAAGTTGTGGTGTCCCACGCATGCAAGGGTCACAGCTGTGACCAGACCCCATGGAGTGACGGGCTCTGTCTCAGCTGCAACCCCTGTTACCATGGTAGGTACACCATTGCTGTGGAGGTTTTTGATGTACACTGAACTCAAAAGTGTGTGTAATGGGACGCCTCGGTAATCCGACTGGATGCTCCCGCTAGTTCCCTTCCTTCAGTTGATTAGGAACTCTTACATGGTTTGGGGACTTAGCTGTATGCGCTCCCAGGCAGAGATGACAGTCAGCCCTGGAAGCTCTTAGTCCTTGCATTCCCTGCAAGCTGGAACAGCAGACACAGGGGTTAAATCTTCCTTCCCTCCAATAACAGGATGATACACAGTTTTTGAGGTTTAAGCACTGGTTCTGCTAATCTTGACTGAAAACAGGATTCTTTTATGCTCAGACCCCTGCAGGGAGTCTTCATTCCACACAATACACTTCCCTTAGTGCCAGGCAGGAGGGGGCTGGGTTACAGAAAACCATCTACCGCCCTGGGAGATAAAAACAGTACACAGGGATACACATGAAAACACATTACATTCGGGGGGGGGGGGAGGGTACACTTTGGGTCTCGGCTCCCCTGGGAAAGGAAGGGTTGAAACCTACATCACTAGATAGCCTCCGGTCTCATCTGGGATCCCTGCAAAAAACAGGGCGATCGGAAGCACAGAGCCAGAGATATCAGCGTTGAAAGTCTGGGTCTCGAAGCTCTGTACATCCCTGAAATTAGTTCCATGGTTTAGTCCGGCGAATTCAAACTTCGCGCCTAAACCAAGCAACAACCAATTAGCTGAAAGGGCGCTAACCAAATCGCGCCAATCAGTGATCCGGGAAGAAAAGGAGTTTCGCCGCCCAATCCCAATCAGCGCTCACTTGTGCCGACCAACCAGGAGAATGGCGCAAACCCAGTTTGAATGGGCGCACCAACTCACAGCTCCAGAGATTCCCTGCTGGCATGCATCCCTCTCGCTATGGTGGATATCCCCATGCAGGTATCCACTGGAGAGAGTGCTCTCCTGGGCAGCCACAAGCGTAGCCTCATAGTACGCAGGTGGGGGGGGGGGATGATTATAGCTCTGTTAGGAGCAGGTTGGACAATACCCGACACTGGGATCTGATTGATCGCAAGACGGTTCGGGATACGAATGCTGCCCCTGGGTGGTGTTTGGTGATACGAGCCGGTGGCCACCCAAGAGAAGCATGCACCGCTTGTTTCCCTTGTGATTTCTGTTTTTCACACATCGTTAGCCAGGTGTGAACGTTCTAAGAATACATTCTAAATGAGTTGTCGGGGTGGTCCCCATTCAGGAGCCGAATAGAACCCGTTTGTATGAGATCTCCCGAACGGGGAGCAGGTAAAATACACGAATCCTTTACAATTAAATAAAGATACATGAGGAACCACATTCAACAAGGGAAAATCATGAGAATACACATTGGGGACACAAAATACAAAACCAAAACATCTGAATACTCAGTGGACATGGTACTTAGTGGCGGTGTCTCGCCACAGTGTGCATTATGATATGACACGTTATGTTGCTAGAAGTGGCCTTCAAAAGATGAGTAGATTTGTCATAATGGGATGCGTATGCACAGCTACAATATTGAGGTAGGCTATGATATTTAAACAGTGGTCAGTTGGAAAAATATATACAACACAGTGTGAGAAACAATGTCGCTTATACGTGATATTTGTCATGCGTAGCAGCTGGATTCACTGTTTACTCAATGTTTTGGGGAAAAACATAAAACATAAAATATGAGTGCAGCTCTAAAATAACAATTACCTCTCAAATAGTGATAAGGGTTAATATATGCAAAATAAAAAACAAGAAACCAAAAATAGTGTATTATTGAATATTAACAAAATATAATATACAGTGCAGTGAGTGGAAACAAAGACTCATTTACCAGTTTTTTTTATGGATATAGGTGCTAAACTATGAAGCCTCCATGCCTTTAAGGTGGCAAACACAACCTTCTTGAATGGATTTCCAATCAATTTCTCCCAATGGCACATATATAAGTGGAAGACAGGAAAAAACAAAAATCTTTGGTGTAGTATTTTGAGTTTTCCAGACAAAAGCAATCAGAACTCAAGAAGCAGTGCTCACCTTGTTCGGAGCCTTTATCGACCGTACATAGATGACATTTTTTTTCATATGGAAGGAACCTAAGATAGTTTAATTTTGTAACCTTTTTAATTCTAATAACTGTGGTATAATCCTGACCACTGATTTTAATGGAAAAGTAAAATAGATTTAAATATTTACATTATAAAAAATTATAAAAACTAAGGCAAATTTTAAATGTAGATCTTAACAACTATATTCATCTGAGAAGTTGCCATATCTCTCCATGGTTACAAAAAGTACCAAGGTCACAATTTCCTAGGATAAATAGAAATTGTACAGACCTAAGTACCTTTCAGGTTCAAGCAAATAAAATGAAAAATCAGTTTGTAATTTTAATCAGGACAGTCAAAAAGTGAATAATAACAAAAGTTTGACTGATTCTGAGAAGTGACCCTATATTGTAAAATATTTTACCAAATACACCAAAAATAGTATATACAGGAGCACAAATTAAAAAAAGAGATTGGTGCATTATCATATTAAAGAGAAAAAAAACTCTCCATCATAAAAAAGTTTTTTTTATGCGGACTGTTTGGTGTGTAAAATTGCTAAAAGTATTAAGAGACACATTAAGACAATTACAAATTCACATAAGGAGACAATTATATAAAATTAAAAATTTGATTGCATGCTTCACTAAAAACGTAGTTTATCTCTTGGTAGGCACTTGTCAGTTATATTGTGTGGGAAGAACAAAACGCCCACGGCATGTAAGAATAAATGAACACATCAAAAATATCTAAAACGGATATGCGAAGCATAGTGTTTCTTTACAATTTAAACAAGTTCATAATAGTGACCCACATATTTTACACATTTTTGCAATGCAAAAAGTGGACATAAATTGGAGAGGGAAAGATGCTTTTAAAAGGTTGGGAAAACTGACATGAAATGGATTTTTAACCTCAATATTTTAAACCCATTGGGTCTTAATACAGAATTTAAATTGTGACATATTTTAGAATTGCGTCATTTTATATGTAACTAGTATCTGTTCTCATTTATAATTAATTAATGTATATATAACCATTTTAAACAAAATGTTTTTTTAGATAAATGAAATGATTTTCTGACATATTTATATTTTATAACACATTTCCATTAGTTTTGTTTTCATTTGTATATTCTTGCAAATATGTGTAATATAAATGAACTACTAATGGACTCCTTATAATAATTTGTACCTTATACCAAGTGATCAGGGAATGCGGCCCAGAAGTGACGTGATGGTGTGCACGTCAAGAGCATTATGGGATTAGTAGTTGCAGATGAAAACCAGAAGTGACACAATGCGAGTGAGAACCATCTCGGACCACACTTTATTTTCTTGTTTTAACTTTTTGTTTAAGGGAACACTATAGGGTCAGGAATACAAACATGTAATCCTGACCCTATAGTGTTAAAATCACTATTTAGCCCCCCCCTGGCGCTCCCCTGCCCCTAAATATAGTAAAATCTTGCCTTTATTGTAGTATGCTGGTGCTCTCTCTGCCCCTGATCTGCCTCCTTTGCTGACCTCATTAGAAGTGATGATCTGAACAAATCACAATGCTTTCCCATGGTAAAGCAATAGATTGGCTGAGATTGCCAATCAACATCTGGCCAATTCAATGCATTTAATGCATCTCTATGAGGAAAGTTCAGTGTCTCCATGCAGAGGGTGGAGACACTGAATGACAGTGTGCAGCACTGCCCCAGGAAGCACCTCTAGTAGACATCTAAGGACTGGCCATGGAGGTGCCCTTAGGCTTTAATGTAAACACTGCCTTTTTTCTGAAAAAAAAACAGTGTTTACTGCAAAAAGCCGGCAGGGACTGTCTATACTCATGAGAACCATTAGAATAAGCTGTAGTTGTTCTGATGACTATAGTTTCCTTTTAATAGTCAATAAAATAATTTTAATACTTACCTATCCACATCCTCATCTTGTATCCTTGTTCCAGAAGGGGTAGTGTCACCCTACAATAGACACAGGGTCTGTAAACTTAGAGCCAGTTGTTTAAAGGCTCCAAACAAGGTGACGGCATTGCTTTTAATAAATTCTGATTGTCTTTTGTCTGTAGAACTTAAAATACTACACCTAGATTTTTTTTTTTTTTTTTTTTATGTGCCATTAAAAGGAATTGGGAGAAATTGATTGGAAATCCATTCAAGAAGGTCATGCTTGCCACCTTAAAGGGATATTATAGTGCCAGGAATACAGGTTGTATAGCATATATCAACTCCAATCCCGATTTAGAGGTAAGTGTCATGTTATTTTAGCTCTGCACTCACACTTAACGTTTTTCAAGGTGGGGTATGTCACCTAAGCATTGAGTTACAGTTTAGTGGTCAGTTGCAATTTAGCGGCCTAATTTTTCAGGATGGATCCATGGATTAATGTAATTTATGCCAAATTCTGACTCTACTATATGCATGTCCCAGCTTATATTAAGCTTTATTAGGCCTACAAAAAAAGTTAAATGTGCACTATAGGGCACTTTTTAGAAGGGTAAATGAAGAAGTGGCGAGGCATCCAAAGACACACAGAATTAAGGGAGCTCCATGTACCGGCTTTGTACGCAGTCATCAAAAGTGGCGGGGACTTTAAACCAAGTTCTCTGGAACTCGACACCGGAACGGAGGAAGCTCGCAGCCCAGTCAAAACTTATCCTCTAAACTATTTGGGCTAGGCATCTCCAATCTGAGCATATTTTAGACTGAGTACCTTGCTACGGGAGACCTACCCCGGGGATGTCACCAGTTTAGGGGACATTTTGTTTTGGGGAATATTACTGTTAGACGTCCAGGTGTCTGATCATTAATAAAGTTACCTTGTTCTGTCCAGAAATGTGGGCACCGGGATTGCGAAATGTGTTGTGTAATACCATTGTTCTGTTCTGTGTGTAAGAAGATGACAGCCACTCTGAAAAGTGTTCATGTTCTACCCTTACATCAAGCCTCAGTTGATGACCAGGGGTGAGCTATAATCACTCTGGGGATTTTCACTAAGGGGAAAAGGGAATCCCTGGTGGTTGTCATGCCTTAATTCTGGTATCCTCTTACTTCCGGGTTCCACGGAGCTTAGCCACACCCCCTTATGACACGGTCTCCTTACTTAATGCGACCGCACCAGCTGATAGACGCTGGATTATTGAACTACGTACCGCACTCACGAACCGGCTACAAACTTCTCTGTGAAAGCCATCTGTTACCGGACCGGACTGGAAGACTACTCACGTCCCCTTCACCTCTCCTCATCCTCGACTAAAGCCTGAACTCTCTACACACATATCATTGGATATAACCGCCTCTGAGGAGAACTAGGGAACCTGTTTTCTCTTTACCGGAAGCTAAGTAACATTAAACCTCTGTGATAAGAGTTACATATCTAAAGCCTTTATTTCCTGTTACCAAAGTCTTATTATCAATCAACCCAGCTACAGCTATCTTCAACCTATCCACTATTCAAGTTAGCTGCACCTGTCTTGCTTCAGAACAAACTATTGTAATTGCTTATCACCTAACTTGTTAACTCAACAAACAGACTCTAAAGGATTCAGAACCTTCTAATTGCAACCGTTTATTATTTAAAGCTACAGTGCCTGTAATTCTGGACTTAAGCAATCGTTTATTATTTAAAGCTACAGTGCCTGTAATTCTGAACTTAAGAAACCGTTTATTATTTAAAACTACAGTGCCTGTAATTCTGGACTTAAGAAACCGTTTATTATTTAAAGCTACAGTGCCTGTAATTCTGGACTTAAGAAACCGTTTATTATTTAAAGCTACAGTGCCTGTAATTCTGGACTTAAAGTCACAATATCTTATAATTGTTCTAATAAATATTCAAGCTCTAAGAAATCTGCAGTTGTGTTCCTTCATAACAAATGTTAAACGTGACAGTGGTGATACTTGATCACCTAGGAAAGGTCCGCCACAACACACACACACACACACACATATATATATATATATATATATATATATATATATATATACACACATACACATGCACATACATGTATATATATATAGTTAATACAATGTTAAACAAAAATATGCACACCAGTCAAGCCATAAGACTTGCTTTCACCTCAGAAATCACAAGTCTGCAGTGATGTTACTACATTTTCTACATTGCCTCATTCCATTTTAAACATGGATTCACAAGATTCACATTTTTGCCTCACTGGCTTTGCACCTTTTCCTAAGTTGTATTTCAAAGCTGTTGTATACAGCAAACACAGACTCAAAGGAATCCATGTTTAAAACAGAATGATGCAAAAATGTGATTCTTTGTTAAACTTATTTGCATATGCCCACCCAGAATCCTTTGTGGTAGTAACATCACTGACGATTTGTGATTTCTGCGGGAAAAGCAAGTCTAATGGCTTGACTGGTGGGCAGATTTTTGTTTAACATTGTATTAACTATCCACAGACTTCAGGTGGAAGGAGTTTTCAATCACAATTTTTCCCCACCATAACCTATTTGGTTTTACTTATTTAGAGAGAAACTGTTACTTCCTTAACTAAAAGTTAGCTATTGGTTGTACTAAAAGTTATTTTTTACAATCGTTTTTATTTATTTTATTATGGCAAATTATGTAAATTTGGTAAGTCTTGCAGTGTCATATGCACTGTGCATGCTGACCTATTGCATTGCTAGGGGAAATTATGGTTTTACATATGCATGCATGACATTTCTCTGTTATATGTAAAAGTGCAGCAGAGGTACGTTTTTTTACTTAGCAGTAAATGCTGCGATAGAACATACTGCTGTGAAAGAACAAATAACTGTCACTTCCAGAGAAGTATCAGTTCCTTGTTACGCAAATTATCAGCTAAACAAAAACCATACATTTATGTGACACTCACTTCTGTTACACAAATTGTCATTCCTAACTTACTGTCAATTAACAAATAAATATTGCTTACTGTCAGAAAAAGAATTTACTGAACACTATAAAGAACACTATAATAGTAGATATTTCCAGTCAGAGACTATTAATCATTCAGTTGCCAAGTAAACTATAATATATTTTCTTTTAAGTTTCATTAGTTATTAGTCAAGAGGTATCTTTAACAAGTTATATTAAAATTGTGATTTTCTAATAAATGTATCATTTGTAAATTAGGCTAATATATTTATGCTAAATAAATACTGTGTTGATAAACGTAACTATTTTGAATTTGCTGAGCTAATTAATGTGATGGATGTAGCTAATGATAAGAATGATCTAATATGATTCCATCAATACAAGAGGATCATAGTACCACCATGTCAGCATTGTCCAAGACTGTAACCAACAACATTGCTGTAAACAATGGCTTACCTCCTGCCCAAAACCAGTGTTTTAGGTTACTCCCACTAATTTTAGTATGCCTTTTTAGCCACAAGATCTGCAACAAAGGTCTGCGGTTGTGCACTCCATGTGATTGAGCAGGGGTAGGCAACATTCAGCACTCCAGGTGTTATGGACTACATTTCCCACGATGCTTTGCCAGCATTACATTGGTAAGCGTATTTAGGAGTGCTGAAGGTTGCCTACCCCTGTGATAGAGTCTAGCTGGTACAATATATCACTAGTGTAGAATTTTGTACATCTACTGTTATAAAATTACTGATGGAAAGTTTTTAATTTGCCTCTTTTTTCTTCTAATTGTCTCTCTCCAAAGTATCCCCCAGACCAGTGTTTTACCTCACGTTAATCCTCCTAACTGACTTGTGACTGATCATTGTTTAGAATAAAGAAAAACGATGACAAGCAAGTAAAGGACAAAACTTCAAATCTGTAAACATCTTTTGTTGTCAATAACTCTCTGGGAGCTTCATTCCAGAAGGTGATAATATTTTTGGAGATCTACATTTTCCAGACTAGAGAAATTCATGCTTTTATGTCTGGCGGGAAATCTCTTAAACCGCAGAGAATGCAAGAAGTAAAGCAGTCTTGGCAAGTCATTTTAACACTGTTCATTCCACACTTCTAAATCCCTCTATAAAGCTGCTCTGTCATCTTCTGTGGTTTTTGCATAATTTGCAAATACCCCAATGGTGACTTTGCAGCTTGGTGTCCAGTGGCCACGGGATGCAGAGGGAGGTCAATTTTACTTTTCTGAAGCTGTACTTCACAGCTGCCGCCACAGTCTTTCTGCTGACCCTCTACCGGTACTTCATCTGCCAGAAGCCCACATCAGGGCTTTAATTTTTGCACATGCATGAGAGTACAACACTGAGGTCGATGGAGGATCCCGTGAGAACATGGGAGCCTTCATACTAAATATTGTTTTGCAGTGGCAGTGGAAAGTCAAAGAAACCTTACAAAGGTAGCTTTTGGAATATATAATGCAATCAATTATCAGATCTTAATAGATTCTATATTAAAGCAGCATATTAGTAACACCATAACTTGAAACGCATATTTTGTCCAAGCTTGCATCACAGAAAATTAGTTTATCATAGGAATCAAATAAGAAATCAATGAAAACATAATAGCATTAGCAGTCAGATAACATAAGTCAGTATTTGCTGTATATATTTTTAAACACAGTAGTCATACATCAATATACATATACTTAATGTTGTGCTCATACGTTTGCATACTCTGGCAGAAATTGTGAAATTTTGGCATCGATTTTGAAAATATGACTGATCATGCAATAAAAAGTATTTTATTGAAGGATAGTGATCATATGAAGCCATTTATTATTACATAGTTGTTTGACTCCTTTTTAAATCATAATGATAACAAAAATCACCTAATTGGCCCTGATCAAAAGTTTACATACCCTTGAATATTTGGCCTTGTTACAGACACACAAGGTGATTTAAGGTTTATTTCCCACACCTGTGTTTTTCAAATTGCAATTAGTGTCTGTGTATAAATAGTCAATGAGTTAATGAATTTGTTAGCTCTCAGTGGATGCACTGAGCAAGCTAGATACTGAGCCATGGGGATCAGAAAAGAACTGTCAAAAGACCTGCGTAACAAGGTAATGGAACTTTATAAAGATGGAAAAGGATATAAAAAGATATCCAAAGCCTTGAAAATGCCAGTCAGTACTGTTCAATCACTTATTAAGAAGCAGAAAATTCGGGGATCTCTTGATACCAAGCCAAGGTCAGGTAGACCAAGAAAGATTTCAGTCACAACTGCCAGAAGAATTGTTCTAGATACAAAGAAAAGACCACAGGTAACATCAGGAGAAATAAAGGCTGCTCTAAAAAAAGGCGGTGTGGTTGTTTCAAGGAGCACAATACGACGATACTTGAACAAAAATGAGCTGCATGGCCGAGTTGCCAGAAAAAAGCCTTTACTGTGCCAATGCCACAAAAAGTCAGCTTACAATATGCCCGACAACACCTTGACATGCCTCACTGCTTCTGGCACACTGTAATTTGAACTGTCGAGACCAAAATAGAGCTTTATGGTCACAACCATAAGCACTATGTTTGGAGAGGGGTCAACAAGGTGTCACAAACTTACCTCTACCAGACGCCCGCACTGCTCCTTTCCTTGGGCCGCGTGGGCCGAATGCTCCACGTAGACGAGTGGCATAAATAGAATGCTTACCTTCATTCACATGAACGGCTCCCTCTGCTGGTTCGTGGGACAAACTGCAGCCCCTAGAAATAATATAAAATTAAGCCATGACGTCATTACCTTAAAGGGACCACGTCATCTAGGCGACCCAATGCTGTTTGGGCTTGCAGAGATGACGTGGACCAATGGAAACTCTTGTGAGTCTATTTAAGGCTTGTTTTAGCCTCCATTTATTGCCCTATCATGGTTTCTGTTAGATCCTCGTTTAGTGTTCCTAGAGATTCCCTTGTGATTTCCTGTGTTTAACCTCGGCTTTGTATTTGACTTGTGTTTTCTGGTATCCTGACCTCGGCATCGTGTTTTACTTGTGATTTCTGGTATCCTGACACCGGCTTTGTATTTGACTCATGATTTCTGGTATCCTGACCCAGTTTTGTCTTGACTCTGAGTGTTCCTGTTATTCCTGTCCTTGATTTATCTTGACCCTGGTTCTTGTAATATATTACGTTAAGTCCTGCCATTCTAAGACTCGGAAGTACGTCTTTTGGATCCACCTTTTGTGGGTTTCCTCTTTCCTGTGTGTTGGGGTACGACTCCTGTGACACAAGGCCTAGAGTGAGAAGAATACTGCGAAGCATGGTGGTGGCTCACTGATGTTTTGGGTGTGTGTGATCTCTAAAGGCATGGGGAATCTTGTGAAAATTTATGGCAAGATGAATGCAGCATGTTATCAGAAATTACTGGCAGACAATTTGCATTTTTCTGTACGAAGCCTTCGCATGCGGCACTCTTGGACTTTCCAGCATGACAATGACTCTAAGCACAAGGCCAAGTTGACACTCCGGTGGTTACAGCAGAAAAGTGTGAAGGTTCCTGGAGTGGCCATCACAGTGTCCTGACCTTAATATCATCTAGCAACTCTGCGGAAATCTCAAACGTGCAGTTCATGCAAGATGACCAAAGACTTTGCATGACCTGGAGTAATTTTTCTTAGACAAATGGGCAGCTATACCACCTGCAAAAATGTGAGGCCTCATAGACAACTATTACAAAAGACTGAATGCTGTCATTGATGCTAAACGGGGCAATACACAATATTAAGAACTAAGGGTATGCAGACTTTTAAACAAGGGTTATTTCATTTTTTTTCTTTGTTGCTATGTTTTGTTATGATTGTGCCATTCTGTTATAACTTACAGTTGAAAATGAATCCCATAAGAAATAAAAGAAATGTGTTTTGCCTGCTCACTCATGTCATTAAAATGGTACATATATTACCATTTCACCAAGGAGATGCAAACTTTTGAGCGCAACTGTATACATAAATTATTTATTTATTTTTTATTGTAAAGTATGATAAAATATTATCTCCCACTTTATTTGGATTATGAATGTATATATAATTAAAATGTAATCATTACCATAATCTAGCTACAAATCTAAAACTGTGCCGCAAATCTACAGATATAAATTATTCAAATATCAATTCTCTCTGTGAGATTAAGAAACCTGAAATTGTTTACTGTAAAGCCATATCACATTTACAGACCTTAACTGTTATCTTGTGTTTAATTTACACAGCATATTTCTTTGATGATATTAACCCCTTAAGGACTGAGCCAAATGTACAAGTTGTGAACAAAACAAAACGTAAACAAAACCTGGCATTTGCGCTATATGTCTGTCCAACCGTAATTCACCTCTTTGATATTAAATGAACCCCCTTATTACATATCATTTTATTCAGGGGAAACAGGGCTTTCATTTAATATCAAATATTTAGCTATGGAATATAATTTAATATGAAAACAATTGGAGAAAATAAGATATTCTGCTATTTTTTTAGTTCAACATGACATTTTAACTGTCAATGTCAAAACACTGTTTACTTTTACTGCAATAAAATACACATATTTGTATTCAGCAAAGTCTCACGTGTAAAACAGTACCCACTATGTACAGGTTTTATGGTGTTTTGGGAAGTTACAGGGTCAAATATAGCACGTTACATTTAAAATTGAAATTCGCCAGATTGGTTACGTTGCCTTTGAGACTGTATAGTAGCCCAGGAATTAAATTTACACCCATAATGGCATACCATTTGCAATAGTAGACAATCCAAGGTATTGCAAATGGGGTATGTCCAGTCTTTTTAGTAGCCATTTGGTCACAAACACTGGCCAAAGTTAGCGTTAGTATTTGTTTGTGTGTGAAAAATGCAAAAAACGCCAATTTTGGCCAGTGTTTGTGACTAAGTGGCTACTAAAAAAGACTTGACATACCCCATTTGCAATACCTTGGGT
The DNA here is from genome assembly GCF_036172605.1 of Pelobates fuscus. Taxonomy (NCBI): domain Eukaryota; kingdom Metazoa; phylum Chordata; class Amphibia; order Anura; family Pelobatidae; genus Pelobates; species Pelobates fuscus. The sequence continues at coordinate 159,823,014 of NC_086318.1, read as the reverse complement.
TGTCTACTATTGTAAATGGTATGCCATCATAGTGGTAATTTTCATTCTTGGGCTACCATAGGGTCACAAAGGCAACGTAAGCAATCTGGCGAATTTTAATGTGAAAAAAATGACACACAAGCCTTATATTTGACACTGTAACTTTTGAAAACACCATAAAACCTGTACATGAGGGGTACTGTTGTACTCGGGAGACTTCGCTGAACACAAATATTTGTGTTTCAAAACAGTAGAAAGTATTGCAGCAATAATATCGTCCGTGTAAGTGCTGTTTGTGCGTGAAAAATTCAAAAAACATCAGTTTTACTGGCGATATCATCGTTGTAATACATTTTACTGTTTTGAAACACTAATATTTGTGTTCAGCGAAGTCTCCCGAGTAAAACAGTACCCCCCATGTACAGGTTTTATGGTGTCTTGGAAAGTTATAGGGTTAAATATAGTGCTAGCAAATTAAATTCCCTTTACTTTCGGCATGGGTTGTCAGGCAGGTCCCGCTAATTGTAATTAATTAGGATACCTAATTATGTAAAAATATTACATAAATATATGTTTAGAATTAATATATGTATATATATATATACATATGTGTATATATATATATATATATATTTTTTTTTATATTTTTATTTATATATAGGTATATATATATATATATATAGTGATATATACGTATATATTTATGCATATAGATATATATATATATATATATATATATATATATATATTATTTAGTTCTACGTGTATTTTGATATAAATATATATATATATTAATATCACAATACAGTTAGAACGAAATAACACACATCTATATATTTTTTAATTATTTATTTTTAATTATTTTTTTAATTTTATTTTTTTACGTATTTACATATATTTTTTTTATATTATATATAAATATATATATATATAACAATAATTATATATATATATATTTAATCAGTATCAGTCTACGTGTAATTTGAAATACACCTAGACAGTGTATGTGTGTGTATGTATATGTGTATGTGTTATTTTATTTTATTTCCAGCCAGCAGGGGGACTAACTGTCATTACAGTTAGTCCCCCTGCTGGCATTGCTGCAGCCAGCTATACCGGTCATGTGATTGTGAGGTCCTCGCCAGGACCTCACTCTCACATGGCCTGGGGGGGCTGAAGAGGGCGGACGTACCGCGGGGGGCTCCCTGGGAGTCCCCCCCAACCGCAATCGCCGGCGACCGGGTAAGTAAAAAAAAAACGGAGGGCGTACAATTACACCCGGCGGCGTTTAGAGCCGCTTAAAAAAGGATGTAATTGTACGCCCTCCGGTCTTAAGGGGTTAAGCTGCTGTAGTTTGTGTTTGTATCAGGAGGCGTAATAGATGCCAGCTGTCTCCCAAGTAGGGTTTATGAAAGGTGCATGCAGACAAAAAATCCATTAAACCAACTAAATGTTAAAAAGGCAATATATGCTAGCAGATTCTAATCCAATAATCTTCTGAAGAGTTTTCAGACAATGTAGTACATGATATCAATGCATAAGGGGGGTGTCGAGGTGCTCAGTGAAGACTTAAACAAAATCGATTAAAAAAAATGAATAAAATAAATGTATAATCTCCCCTTCTCCCAGGCCCCAGCCATGTGGCTTCCAATATGGCGCTGCCTGTCTAAAGGCAGTGTATCATGGGGCTTCTGGGGGTGTCCCTAGCTTGCCTCATCATAGAGGCAGACTAGGGTCATCCAATCAGAACTTGCCCCTATAATAATATTCCCCATTTGTCTGGTCAGGTCAATATTAGAAAATATTGACTCTGATCAGTGTGGATCTCCCTCCCTCTCTTCACTTGTGTTTTAGTGAGAGAGAGAGATATGTGTTTTAGGTAGAGAGATTTAATTCGTTTTAGATAGGGATTTGTAAAATTGTGAGACCCAAAGGCTCTTTTCAGAACCATTAACCCCTATCTTTCCAGTGATCACTGTATAGATCACTGGCTCTTGCACAGCAGCACTTATTTTGTTGTCTGTGCAATTTTTTAGGGGTTAATTTTTTTTGTGATTTTTGTTTGGTGACAGATCACTAAATAAAATGATTGTGATCATGTCACAGAGTTCACACAGGTTGTATAGCGCTGAGGAGGCGTATGCCATCCTTGCGTTAGTGTCTGATGCGTCTGTGCCTGACTCCGACCCTGCCATCTGCTCATCTGCTAGTGATGTATCTGTGGCTGCTAGGCCCCCTGCCAGGAGTAGACGTGCTGCTCCAGCTGGCAGTGCTGCTGAGGAGTGGGTAGCACCTCATCGCCAGAGGCCAGATATCCCACCCCTCACAGCAAATCCTGGTATCAATGTGGATGTTGCAGGTGTTTCTGGGCGATGATGTATTGGGGAACATTGATGCCCAAACTAATTTATATGCCCATCAGTTACGTGCTTCTAAGCCTGAGTCTTTTTTGGCAAAGCGGCAATAGGCCACCATCGATGTGCCAGGAGCCCTCCATCAGCTCCTACTGGAGCAGTTGCCCCATCTGCTCTACCCTCATTTACTCCCATTGTATGTTGAGGAAGAGGTATGAAATGATTCTACATTTCATGCACTTCAGCGACAACAGCCTGTGCCCCCCTATGGAGCATCCCCAGTTTGATAGGCTGTATGAAATCCGCCCCCTGATTACCCACTTCGCTGCCAGGTTTGCAGAGGCTTATACACCTGGAAGGAACATATGTGTGGATGAATCCCTGGGATTAAAGTATTATATTCCTTCCAAGTGCTCCAGGTATAGTGTAAAGGTGTATAAGCTCTGTGGGACCGAGACTGGGTATACTCAGGCCTTCCGGGTGTACGAGGAAAAGGATAGCCACCTTGACACTCCAGGTTCCCCAGAACAAATGGGAACCAGTGGCAAGATTTTAGGAAGAAAGGTAAGTGGTAAATTGGCACTTGTAGTATTGAAATAGTGCTGCTAAAAACCCCTGTGAAATCAACCACTTAATTCCACAAGAAACATATAGGACTAAGCAAAAATGGAGGTTAGCGCTCTGTGAACTAATAACAAGATCAAAGTGCACAGTGATCTCAAAGGTGCAGTAGTGAGATATAGTACATACACTTAAAATAGTCTTTTTTCAGAGGGAATTTTCTGTAAAATAAAAAGGCTCACATAGGGCAATGCAGCCTGTATAATGTCCACACTGTGACTAAAATGTTAAAAGAAAAGATGCAGCCTACTCACATTTTCATCTGATGCTTCTGTGCATCTAAAGAAAGGCATCCAGCCGAAACGCGTTGTGCTTGAGTGCTTGACCTTGGAAGATTCCTTGTATGCAGCTTGCTGTGTTTTTATATGTAAGAATTTTTATTAATTTTTTAATAAATATTTGGATTTTATTTCTAACCCCTGCCCATTATTTCTTATCACATGAGCGTTTGGGGGAGAGCACAAAATCTGAAGGAGTACACCTATACAACCTACTTATGTGTATTTACCTGAGCCAGTGTTTGTATACAGGCTCATGAAAATGTGAGTAGGATGCATCTTTTCTTTTAACATTTTAGTTAGCCCAGTGTGGACATTATACAGGCTACATTGCCCTATGTGAGCCTTTTTTTTATTTTACAGAAAATTTTCTCTGGAAAAAGACTATTTTAAGTGTATGTACTATATCTCATTACTGCACTTTTAAAAATCACTGTGCACTTTGTTCTTGTTATTAGTTCACAGAGCACTAACCTTCATTTTTTTTTTTTTTTTTACCAGTGGCAAGATTGTCTGGGACCTGATACTGCCCCTAATGAACAAAGGGTACCACTAGTATATAGTTTATAGTAAAGTAAATGATATGATGAAAATAATGGTATCTTTAGAAAGACCATTTAGTGGGGGAGAAAACTGGTATATAATATGTGTGGGTACAGTAAATGAGTAAGATGAAAATTACAGCTAAACACAAATACCAAATGTAAAATTAGCCCTGGTCCTTAACAGTAAGAAAATTGACAAAACGGTCTGGTCACTAAGGGGTTAATTTGAGGTTATTCACATCCAAATTAGAGGAAGGGTTTTGGAATTACATCTCTTTAATATGTAGCCCCCTCTTTTACAAGAGACCAAAAGTAATTGGACATTATTTCTTCAACAATTAAGCAGGTCAAAGGTACAGAGTTGATTCAAGGTGTGTCATTAACATTTGGAAGCTGTTGCTGTGAATACAGAACATGCGGTTAGGAGGTCTCAATGCATGTGAAACAGTTCAACCTGCAAAAAAAAATAATCCATCAGAGAGATAGCAGGAACAGTAGGAGTAGCCAAATCAACAGTTTGGTACATTCTGAGAAAATAAATAATGCACTGGTGAGCTCTGCAACACAAAAAGGCCTGGACTTCTAAGGAAAACAACAGTGGTGAAGGATTAAAGGATCCTTTCCATGGTAAAGAAAACCCCTTTACAACATCCAGCCAAGTGAAGAACATTCTCTAGGAGGTAGGCATATCATTATACAAGTCTACCATGGAGGGAAGACTTTCACCACAAGGTGCAAACCATGCACATGCCTCAAAAATAGAAAGGAAAAGGAGATTCGACTTTGCCAAAAGACATCTAAAAAAGCCAGTCCTTGGGAGCATGTTAGAGCTCAGCTTAAGTTTCAAATAAAAATGGAATTATTGCTGAGCAAACAAAAACTAAGTAGAAAAACAACTGTTTGGATGAAATGTTGGGAGCTGATCAACAAAGAGAGTCCTTAATAATATCGGGTCTATCAAAATTTAATTTGTATATAAATTAAAAGTGAATCCGTGTTTGATTGTCTATACCTTGGATAATATAAACTATAAGACATACACTCTTACCCGATATGTTTCCTCCCCTCTCTTTTGCTGCATTGTCTTGTCTATGTAGACCTGTAAGTTAGAGTATTGATTGTCTTTGGTCAAATTTGTATGTAATCATTGTAATGTAATGTACTGTATGTATTGTCTTTTTTGTACGAAAAAAAAAAGAGAAAAGAAAGGGTAATACCTTTACAATAAAGATTAATTAAAAAAAAAAAAAAAAAGCCAGTCCAGTTCTGGATCTTAATTTGTTGGACAGATGAAACTAAAATAAATCAGTAGGATAAACCGGGAAAAGAAGGTGTAGCACCTGAAGTGTCCTTTTGGGAATGTATGTAATTACAAAACAAACGTCTTGATAGCATAAGGAAGATTAAAAATTGTACACTCACACTTTCAAGGAGCTTAAATACAGCTCTGACTTGCACACCTGGGCAGAATGATCCCCACCTATGTATATATTGTGGTACAGATTCTTCAAGTTTTCCTTATAGCGATGGGCATCCTCATAAATAATAGAGACAATATAAAAGTATATAGTGTGGAATGTTGAGCTAATAAGCAGGGGGAGGTATGTAGATAGGTATACACTCACATATTATGGACCCTAAGAATTGGCTCCAGAAGTAATGCATGGAGTGGTATGATCCCCACTCTAGGATATAGTTGATGTGGATATTCCTCCATGAATATATAAAAGAGAAATAAAAAACACAGTAGTGCGTACCATAAAATTAGAGTGTAAAGCACAGTAAATGTAATAAAAACCTACTCACATGCTTCAGAGCAAAATGAGATTTGCTCAATCTAATTGGCTTGGGTGGTATTATCCCAAACAATGATATATAGCTCAGGATTCAGCAGCAGAAGATCAGGTCCAATAAAAATAGTACTTTTATTTTTTTTTTTTTAAAAACTATAAAATCAAAAATAAAAGGTAAAATAATTATATAGAGCAGTATAACAGTACACTTAATGAATTTTTTTCTTGGACGGGCTTTATCAAAAGTGTTTTAATCAACCTGTACCCGAAGGATGGGAAGAAAAAAGTATGATGAACGCTTGGAACGACTTGTGATCCGAAGCATATCACATCATCTGTAAAACATGGTGAAGGCAGTGAGATGGCATGCATGACTTCCATTGCTATTGCTGATGTGACATAAGACAGAAGTAGCTGGATAAACTCTGAAGTGTATAGGAATATATTGTGTGCTCAGATTCAGCCAAATTCAGCGAAGTTGATTGGATGGAGCTTCACTTTACAGATGACTTTAACCCAAAATATACTACAAAAGCAACCCAGGCATTTTTTAAGGCAAAGAAGTGGAATATTCTGCAATGGGCTAGTCAATCACCTGATCTCAGTCCAATCAAGCATGCATTTCACTTGCTGAAGACAAAACTTAAAGCAGAAAGACCCATGAACAAACAACAACTGATGACAGCTGCAGAAAAGGCCTGGCAAAGCATCACAAAGGAGAAAACCCAGTGTTTCATGATGTCCATGCATTCCAGACTTTAAGCAGTCATTGTCTGCAAAGGATTCTCGACAAAGTATTACAAATGAACATTTTATTTATGATTGTGTTAATTTGTCCAATTACATTTGAAAATCTGAAATAAGGGGATTGTGTATGAAAATACTATATTTTTGTTCAGCCCCTAAATTAAAACTGAAAGTCTGTGCTTCAATTGCCTCTTGGTTGTTTAATTTTAAATCAATTATGGTGGCGTACAGAGCAAAAATTATGAAAACTGTGTCAGTGTCCAAATATTAACGGACCTTACTGTGTCACACGGGGAACTCTGGGATATTTGTGGAAACATGATTTCTCAAGTTGCTGTGCCTATGGGGGACTTTCCAAAGTCCGTCTCCAGATAGGCAGGTGATGCACAACTGTGGGGAGTTTTAACGTTTTTGGTGTGGTATCTCCATAATATCTTAATACATAAATGAATATCAAGCCCTAAGCTACTTCACAGGCCTTAAAAGTTACTCATCACTGCAAACCTGGAGGGTCCATGACACACTCACCAGTGGCAAGTGAAACTTTTAAAAGATAGACAGATAGATCTAATTTATTGATCTACACATGTTACAATTATTAGATCATATATGACATAATAAGACATAGTAAGACATAATAAACTAAAAAGTAAACATTTTATTATCTTTAATACAAGGAATGAAAAATGTCTAAATTGATACTTACTTTCCTCTGAAAGGTCATTTTCCTCTGCTTCTCTTTCCATATCTTTGCACCATTCTTCCATTCTTTTTGTTTCTGCATGGAGCAGCTTCATAAACCATGTACCATCCTGTCGACTAGGAGATATTCTACCAGAATCTACTGTTTCATGAGCAGGTTCTAGCCATGGATCTGGTGGTGGTAGATTTGATGTGTCAACCGGTGTCCTATAATCTTCTCTATAACTAAACAAGCCCTGAGTCCGTACTGTTCTTACAGCACCATACTGAGTTGGAGTGCTAGGCTCCGAATGTCTCTGAAAAGAAGATCCAAATTGTAAGCCTTTGTCCTCCATTGTGATGTGTCCTGGAAATCCTTCTAACTCAAGGTCAGCTTGCACAGCTGCAGTAACACTGTTGGAGCGTTTAAAACGCCCCTGTCTAAAAATAAAAAAAAGGAATTGGAAATATAATGACGACACATATTCTTTATATATGTGTTTGATAAGCAGAGTAAAGGGTGGACAATGGGTATCAGGTACCTGGGCTGGCAACATACCATGAGAGATTCAGTTCTACAACAGTTAAAGAGTTACCTGTTGGCCACCACTGATACAGATCATAAAGGCATAATATCCTAAATTCTGCCCTTCCTGGTGTGTGTATGGCATCTAAATGTTCATGTAATTTATAATTCAGTGCAAATAATCACATTAATGTATAATTCATTGATAGAATTATTGATGTATATACCAGGGCTTTACATTAATACTATAATAATTAAATTTAAAAAAATATATATATAGATTAAAGAGCAGGGAGCATAGAGCATGCTTATTTGGATATCACTGTATTCTGGGAATGTGATTGGATTATATATTTTCCATATTGGTCATGATGTTGATCAAAATCTGCTGTTGATGTGTGAATGGGTTTTATGTAAACAACTATTCTTTACGTCAAAGTAATATGAGTTGTTTTTCTCAATTATTCAGAAAGCTAATTGCAATAGCAAAAAAACGTACAACATATAAAATAATATATATTTAGATAATATTGTTATACTATTTAACTTTTTTTTGACAGGGATCAGATTTATGCACCTGCCATTAACGCAGTGTTGCATTATTTCTATAAAATTAGCTAAGTGACCCATTTATCAGTTAAAATATAATATGCGACAAACAAAATTTGACAAAACAACTTAATTATAGCCATTCTAAGTTCTTTCTGTCAGTTGGAAAGGATATATATGCTGTTTTTCAATTCTGATGTGCCTTTTGCAAGCTAGGGGGATCAAGTATTGTGGGGATCCAATATGGGTCGGACCCTGGGGTTAAGAAATATTATAGACTAATGTTTATAACTTTTCAGTTGACTTTGTGCTTTTCTCCTAAATATTAACTTGTTAGAAGTTAAAATAAGTTACCGTTTTTCATCTTCCACCTGAATCCCCACAGAATGATATTCACGAGGTCCTTTACTCTCTGTGTCAGAGTCTGCTGCTTCTACCTAATAAATAAAACAGGAATGCATCAATTAAATTATCCGGTGATCCTTGTTGTCTGTAAATAGACTGGGTTATTCACTAAAGTGGGAATTCAAGGTGAATTCAAACAGATTTTTTTACATTAAAGATGAAAATAGCTGAACTGTAAAAATTCTCTTAGTCAGCTATGCATTCGGTTAAGCAACTCTGGTCTTAAATATGAAGTGCACGTTGAATTTTCATTTTAGTAAACAACTCAGTAAAAATCTTTAGGCACAGTTGAGAAAGGCAGCATTTAACAATATGTTTTAAAATTAAAAACACTTAATAATACATTGTACAATGAAACGGATCTCAGATTATTGGGACATTTCTATTATATTTGTTTCTATTATATTTGTTTTTATAGATGACACTATATTATACAAATTTGTAGTATGAATTCCGAAAAACAAAAAACCACATTACCAATGTAAGACGAGAAGAAAATATGAGAGTAGAATTTCCGGACTTTGTAAAATCTGTACAGCATTTATTCACTAAACCAGTAGCTCCCCATTCACAAAACGGCTTGAGAAACAATGTTTTTTTTTTTTAAATTATTATTACGGTTATTTTATTTATTATTTTAATATCATATATATATATATATATATATATATATATATATTTTTTTTAGAATATTAATAATTGGTCACTTAAACCTCCTTTGTATTGTCTCTAAGACAATATATTGCTATATATTTTCAGAAAATTGCTTCTTTGAAATTTCCCAGCTGGTTCTATTGTATATGCATAAACTGATTGGTATGGGAACCAACATTAAATCAGTCTCAAAATACAGAGTCAACATATTTATATTTACTGAACACATTGAGAAATCTAGAAGAAAAAACAAACAAACATATGAACTCCCCCAAGTCTAATCGTTTAAGGCAATGAAATGAGGTCTATGTGTCATTTAAGGAACAATTGCCTGGTGATATAAGCAAGTACCAAAAAGGCATGCATTTATGACACTGCAAATAAAGCTGACTCTTCATTAATACAGCTTAAGTATGCTTGGGAATAAGAGTAATATGAATATTAAGGATCCGTGCAGGTAACAGTTATACTACAAACAGCATGGTGTAAACTATTCTCCTGCAAAGAGGTCCCCTGTCATTTTGTCTATGTACAATTGCTTAAAAGCAGCACTTCAGAAAAAAAAAGAATGCAGCTAATAAGCCCACTCCCTCCCACAGAGACATCCATCACAGGTAGAAGATAATGCCTCTTCCGCCCCATCATAGTACCTGTACTGGGTGTGCCTGCTAGTCTGGAATATACTGTTAAAGTCCCTATCTCTTAATAGGTTCCTGTACAGCTTTCTGTTTTGGCAAGGCTGCCGCATCTGATGAATGGAACTGCAGCCAAGTGCTGAAGTCAATATTCCCTAGACCCGTGCTGAGCAGCTGTTTATGGGATAAACCTATAACATGTGTTGGAAACACAGCAAGGCTAAGATTTGCAGACAGTTGCAGGCTACATCCTATTTTGAGAAGAAATAACAAAGTGGTTCTGTAGTTTCCTTATAGTTGGCTGTCTAGTTCTAAGAATTAAAAGTTGGGCTGGCAGCTGTTTTTTTTTTTGTTTTTGTTTTTTTTACCAATAATTGTTTATTTTATATGAGAACAGCCAGGTCTTCTTAAATTGCAATTATATTGTATTAAGAGTAGGCTTGATCTGCTTGGTGTTGTCTGTTTTCAGCTTCAGAGCATTTCTTCTTAATTAAACATTACTGACCTGTTTCTGCACCTCTGACTTCAAATACCATTACAGGTACTTTTTGTATTTGTTTAGCTCATATATTTGCATTTTTCATGCATTATTTATGTCCATTAAGCTGGCATATAATTATATTTTGCTTCCAGAGTCCATCTATCCTTGCCTCAATATCTTTCAACACACACTAGAGACAGTGCACTTACGCAGATGCTTACATCTATATTCCATAAAAAGAGCCATGGGAGGCTCTGAATAATGTGAGTTGCTATTATACATATAAGATGCCATTGTGATAACCATTAATGTGGTACTTCACTTTTCATCACCTCATGTGTCCCCTTTAAAACTCCGTGAGCTCAAGCAAAATGAGTGTACATGTTCAGGGCCAGAAAATACTCAGACAAACCAAAAGGGCATGAAAAATAAGTCTACCTCTGAACTGCAAAATATACAGAACATTTTTTCTGAATATATATTTTGCAGTAAAATGATAGCTTCATTTTAGAGCCCTTTAAATGATTATTTATTAATTTATTTAATTTATTTTTTTCATTGATTTAGTGGATGTCCAGAGCCATCAAGCTACTCTTTTTCTGGCATCTCTTTTTTGACACTTGTTTATATCATTTGTTTTGTGATTATCTGTATGGTTCTTCTCAGTTATTAAATTCAGACGACCTGACAATCGTCCAAAATGTTGACAAATTTGTTTGAAACCAATTGCACAAGCAGATATTGTTTAACCATAACCTAACCCTAGGTAGCTGCCTCGTGCCCAGAGGCTTGACAGGGGTCATGAATTTGCCTGGCCCCATTCTTTATCCAAATGTAAAGAATAAAGGGGTGGGGGGAGGGGGGAGGGAGATGCCAAACAGTAAAATGCCTAGCGTCCTGTGTAATCTTAATCCTTCTCTGTGCACAAAGCTAGTATATTCTATAGCAAGTTGGCTTAACATTGTTACACTTTGTTAAACTACTATACACTTGAAGATATGCCAAAGTTGGTTGTAAAGTCATTGAGATGTGTGGCGATACACACATAAACATGACTTGTAACATAATCTAAATATGTGTGGGAGTGTGTAAATGAGACACTCTTTTATTGCATCATTTATAGAAAAGTTTACATATTGCATGATTTTATTACAATGCCGATCAGTCTTACTGCAAGAATGTGCTGTTTTCAGATCAGTGAGCTAAACATGTTAGCAAAAAACCCTCTCTGATCTTGTTCCAGCATATGTCAAGCAAATGGTTGTTAATGAAGTGCATTAATGATAAATTTGCTTTTCAGAAAAGTGGCTGACCCAATAAAATCATTATGGATGTCGCAGTGACTTCAGAGTACTTGACCCTAAGGAGATTAATTGTTCAGATCAGTTATTTGAGGTTCAGTGATTTTATTTTTTTTCTGGGAACAAATCCTATTTAATAAAACGACATGTTAATTGGGATTTTTCTTGTTAAATATCATTTTTGTTTTTAATGTGTTAAAGAATTGGTGGTAATTTACAATTTACAAAATTAAATAATATTCAAATATATATTTGAATATTTTGAATAAGTTTATTGAGAATAGGTCTCCAAATCAAGATTACTGGTTCTTTTGGGACTATTGACAAGATTGTCCAGGAAGGATTTCTGAAGAACACAGATCTGGAAAGAACATCAATCCTCTTCTAAAGGTGTTTGTATATCACGGGGTGATTCCTCCCAGTAGGAATTACAATTTATAATGGGACACCAGCCAAGGTCCACCTTACTGAGGTTTCAAATCTGTCAGTAAGAGATGTCTAACTCAGAAACAACCAAAAGTGGATGGGTAGAGTGAGTGATAATAGTTACGTGCAGGCAAGCATCTGTCCAAAGGTCACTCCTAACCTTGTACATACACAAAACTACAAAGTAAAGATAAAACCGATACAAAATAACAGGGTGCCACAATCACTAATATATTTACCAGCTTTGTCTCAGAGTAGAGAGGAAACAAAAAGACAAAAAAGTAAAAAAAAAAAAAATTGGTAAAAAAAAAATATACAATTTATTGAAATTAATAGTTAAAATATATAGTTAAAAATATGTAGATGCATATTCACACAAAACTGCAATAATGCAATCAATATTTGAAAGCCTGGATAGGCTATGAACCCTTCTGGCTAGCAGCTTACTTATCATTCACAATATAAAGTGCAAATCTAAAAGTGCAAAAAACGCTGCTTAAGTAAAGGGAAGTGTAAGGTGCTAAAAGTGACTGACAAAAAGCCACTGACATCAACTTTCCCTTCACAACATACAGTACATAATTTACAACTTAGAATGCGCTCCACTTAGTCCTAAGCACGCAAAGATTTTTCTCTGCACATCACCTTCTCCGAGCCGGCCAGAGGGAGGATTAGCACTGATCCACTTTATCTCCTTATCCTGCACATCAAGATCACCCAATATTTGCCCGATATCACTGAACTTATGTGAGTTTTGTGGGGGCTCATTTATACTAGTCGACATTTTTTGTGGGTTTGTTTCTAATCCATCAAACGGGTGGTTACCCTATATTATAGTCCTTGTTCATACCTACTTTCCACTCTATCAGGCCATTTTTTTCTGTCCACAACTATTTTCATAGTATAACCAAGACTTTATCATAGTATCCAGAAGGGTTTATGTGCAATTAAGCATGTTCTTCACTATGACAGTGCAATACTTTAATATGAAAAGCTTTGATTTTGTGGGAGTGGGATGTAAGGGAGATTGTATATATGTTGATATACAATATGTTTGTGCAAGTGAAAATACATATTTGTACATGGATAAGGGAGAGTGATTATGTGGATGTAGTTTTAGGGGGAGATGTGCTAGGTACATATGGCTCTGTGGAAATGTGCTGGGGAGAATTACGATGTGGTTTCAGGGGTGCAGTATTGGTGGGCATGGTAGGGACAGCACACTGTCTTTTGATCCAGTGTAACGAGTATATACCCCTACACGCAGGATCCAGCCAAACAGAAGACAGCACAGAGGAGAGATACGTCTACCGGACCTTAGAGTGGCCGGACTCGATGTAATAGGAGAAGACAGAGTCAGGAACGATCCGAGGTCAAGGGCACAAAGAGACAGCGTAAACGAAAACTAGCCGGGGACTGGTACACAGGAATCAGCAAGCCGGCAAACAGTACAGACAAGGATAAAACGAAAACGAAGTCAGAATACAAAGCCAAGGTCAAATACGGAGAAACACAACTGAACACAACAAGCACTAAAGGGAACTGTAGCAGAAACCACGATAGGGCAAGGAACTAAGGGAAAAGGGTGAGTATAAGTAGCCTTCAAACTAATGTGATTGGCTCCTGTCACTTCCACACCCCCAACAGGTAAGTGTATGGGGTGATTGGCATGACAGGAGCCAATGGGAGCCTTTTTGCAATTTAGGCTCCCACTGTCTCTTTAAGAGCGCGCCCGAGACTCGCGGCGCGCTCTTAGCTGCAGGCGGGACATGTGACCGCATCTCGCGGTCACTGCCCGTCTTCCTGTTAGGAGAGTCGGATGAGCCGCGCGCGGCTCGTGCAGCCGCAGGACCGCGGCCGGCCCCCGGATAAGGTAAGTACCGCTACATCCAGACAGTGCTCTTTGTTCAAAGCTCAATTTTCAACTACATTTTGATTTTAGTTGTTGATGAGTCAAGTTTATCTCTCAACAGAGAAAAAAGTACCATCTATACTCTTTCTGAGCAAATGTGGCTTATCATTCTTCAAACGAGAGAGTCAGCTCTTTCGTTTTCTAGAGACAACATATCTGGGAACCTGATTCAGCTCTTCCTCAGGAGAAGTGTGTGTCACATGAGAGAGCTCTAATGATGCTTTGCTATCAGAACATACAACAAGGTACCACAGAGGAACTTTATGAACCCACTGGTATTTCCATCTGCAACCATTAATTGAACTTGATAGATTGGGATGAATAGGTCCACAGAGATAACATTCCTTTGCATTCAGAATGATTCACTAAAGTAAGAATTCAAAGAAAATTTCAAATTTACAGTAAAAATATCCAGACTGGAAAAGTTCTAAGCTGTGCTTACCATTCAGATACTTTGATCTTTAAATTTAAAACATCTCACTTTTGTAAATAACTCTAGCTAGTCTATAAATTAGGTGGTGTGCAGGGCAGCCTAAACTGAACTTCAGTAATCAGGAAAGCACTGTACTACCCTTCTTACTGATATGATTGCAGTGTATAAGAGACAGTTACTTTGACATCATCCAAGTAAGTTTTCCTTTCCCTTCTGTCCCTTTAAAATGTCCTTCTCAATAGCTAATGGAAAGCAAAGTTTGTGATTTTGGCAATATATTCCATACTGCCATAAGGTCATTGGTTCACCTTCATATGCCTATGTCAGGACCAGTTTCAGCCTGCAGGATCTTGCAAAGAGCACTTCTGAAGTACCAGGGAACTAATTTGTGACAGCAGGATCCCAAAATCGTGACTGTTCTGCAAAACTTGTGATGGATGGCCTATACAAGTGTAAATGGAAAATGAAAAGGTGGGCAAAAGGTAGCTCGATAAGGGGCATGTGTGCATGTGGTAGAGTGTAGGTGTAGTTAGCAGCTTCCCTCCCTTGTTTTAATGATGTTTATGTTGGATGTTAACTATCTTCTCTTGTCGCAGCTGGTGGGTAAGGTCCTTGCCAATTGGGGTTGGATCAGGAGTACATGGGAAAAAAGGAAGGTCGGGGCTGATCCCTCCCCTAACCTCTGGTAAAAAGGTTTGGAAAAAGGATTGGAAAAACATACATCCTCACTGAGTCAAAGGTCGACTAGTGGTTAGCATTGTGTTAAGGTAAGGTCACGTTGAGGACCAGTTGGCAGTTAGAATGAGGGGGGAGAGCAGGCACCCACGATTATTCGTGATTCTTGGTGGGATGAGTTGGCAAGGACAGGTTTATAGTTTAATTGTACATTACATTAATATGTTAATTTAATATGTTAATTTATTGTTAACAATATTTGTTCAAATTTTAAATAAAGCTATGGCCTGTTTGTACCAAATGCATGTCTTGTTTATTTTTTTTTTGGAAGGAATGTAGACAGAAATAGGGGGTTGGGGTCGCACTACACGGTACCCACTACCTGCACACATGTCTGCCTTTCTGTTTAAACCTTTTGCAGAAACCAATGTTAACACTGCAACATTGCCCTATTATTATTTCTTTACTATTATGCTGACATATTTCAGAGCTTCAGGCATTTTAAGCTATTCACTATTTTTCAAGAAGATAGAAATTTCTTATGGACAGTTCCTAAACTCAGGAAAAAGTGGTTATGTTAATGAAGAAGTGTTGTTTCCTTCTGTCCTACATGAGAAGCTAAGTTAGCAATCCCTGGATTTTGTCCATTACCTCGCTATTCATCTGCATTGCATATCTACTTGGAAGAATTCTCAAGATTATTTGTTCACATAAAATGGTCTGTAGTCAGGGTAGGCAATCTTCGGCACACCAGATGTTGTGGCCTACATCTCCTCTGATATTTTGCCAGCGTGATGGCCCAAAGCGTATTATAGAAGATGTAGTCCACAACATCTGGAGTACCGAAGGTTGCCTACTCCTGATCTATGTCATGCTCTGCTAATACTGGGAGATGAACTATGGGCACCATTTCTATAGTCTTACAGTCTTACCAGTTCAAGGAGTTCAAATTCAAGCACGTTCTCCAGGTTGATCTACAGCTTTCATAAGCCCCTGCTGTGCATGATTTATTTAAAAAATGCCAGTTTGCGAATAATAATATTTGAAATCTTTGCAATTATATATCACTATAGTGATGCAATAAAGTCACTGTACTAAAGTACTGCATTATCTGGCTGATAATCCTTAGCCCCTATTAACCTAAACATCTCCAGTCCTAAGAAACTATAATGCCAAAGACCTCCTAATCCCACTTTAATCGTATCCTAGCCTACTTGATAAACTTAGTCTGACCAATTTTCTATTCTCAACTTAACATTCTCGTAACATTAATTATCGCTAAATTAAAACAAAAAGAAAAGTATGGAGGACAGAAAGGCAGTGCTCATAAAGTAAATGGCCTTTTACCTAAAAGTGAGTAAGAGTTCTGAATAAACCATCCTCCCCACACTGCTGACAGTCTGAATGTAGCTCTTCATTTTTTCAGTGATTGCTGCAAGGTGAATCTTCACGGTGTACCTTTGAAACTCCGCTCACTCACCCTGGTAAAGCCTATACTCACCTAAACTCACTCCTACACTCACGTGAAATTCTAGGTATACACATGAATATCAACTAACATTTTTGTGCACATGGACAGTAGTGATGTTATTTAAATTCTGGCTTCCAATACATGTAACCATGGCGATTCACATTTTTATAACTGCATTTCTTGTCGCTTTTCCATAGCATGCATTAAGATGATATCACAGTACATGCTGGTTTAAAAGCTGTGTGCCTTTACAAAGTCATTATATCTTTTATATTCACCATGGAATAGGTGAATGCAAACAAAAACACAACTGAGAGTCTAAAATATAGGGAAATGCTTGTTTGAAGTTCTGGTACATGCATCTCAACAAGATGCTATGGTGAGGTAGAAAATGTAATTCTCACTGTACGCATCCTTTATTTGAGATCCTTATTATGTTTACATAACATTATGTATACATATCTCCCCGAAGTAGCATTGCAGATGGCAGAGCAAGTCCCTCACTGGACTGCCTTTACTGCTTACATTTCTCTCCAGCACTGGAAGGATGTGATATCATATGTGTGTTGGCAGTGTGAATCTGTATATGTGTATACTTGAGAGTATGTGTATGTCTGGCAGTGTGTCTGTGTATATATATATATATATATATATATATATATATATATATATATATATATGTGTGTGTGTGTGTGTGTGTGTGTGTGTGTGTGTCTAAGAGTATGCATGTGTGTCTGTCAGTGTATATCTGTATGTGTGTCTGACTGTGTTGTGTATCTATAGGCGTGTGTCTGAGATTGTATTTCTGTTTTTTTTCTATACATTTTAAAATAAAACTAAGCATCACGAGGGGAAAAAGGTGAACTTAAACTTAAATAAGGCATACAATAAAGTGAATTCGTGAACAGCAAAAACACCCTATTTTAAATAATATACAATAACAAAAACAGAGAATATGAGAATTGCTGGAATGTGCCAAAACATAAATTTAGTAGCTTGCTCTTTGGTTAGTCCTTCGTCGGGTCTCATGCATGATTTTGCTCACTTTGGACATTACAAAGAGAAATTACACTATTTGCATATCAGACTTATCCCACCCATAAGGGCAGTCCAGAAATGAAATGCCAACGAATTGTATTTGCAGCAACCCCCAGACGATCTTTTCAGCCCTCTTTGGGCCTCATCAGCAAGACTGACTAGGCACAGTGAGTATGGGGGTTATTGAGAGCCCTAGCAAATGCAGTACAACAAAAAACAGAGTACAACAACCACACAAATACAAAGAAAAAGTGTAGTGTGCTCAAATCAGATACTTAACAAATATGCGCAAGTTCCACAAAGTAAAGATGGACATGTAAAAAATAAAAAATAACAAACCAATAAAAGTGCAGATCAGTAAAACATAATTTAAGCCATAATCATGACAAACATCATTTACATTTATACATATGGCCTACTTTTGTTTTACCTATCTCCTAACTCCAGAGACACTAACTGTATCCCTGACTAACCCAACCTTCACCCTAGCTAATCATAACTAGCTCTAATCCAACTAGCCCAAGCATATACTGGGTTCTAGACTATATACAACAATGCCCAATAATAAAGGGCATCTGATCACTGTGCCATGGTGTCAACTGGATGTCTTAGACAGCCTTGGGGGAGCTATTACTTCAGCACCTCACCATTGAGAGAATGGCAAAAGCCCTAATATGTCGGGATTTAAAGGCTGCAATACCCTATACTTCGGACATCACTATGTGCATTAGAGACAGTGCTGTACTGGATATGGTGTTTCTTAAAAAGGATTAAACACAAAATTAAGTGCACTTTCTCTGATGAATAGCTACAAATTATGTTTTTTCACGCATGTTGCTCATTGCAATAAAAAGCTCATTTTTAACTTCATACTTATAAAAATACACTCAAAATGCAAAAAACATGTATATATTTAAACAAAATGCATTAGACTCTTTAAGTAGACCAACCTCTGTCTGACATGTGCCACAAGCAATACAGTAATATTTTATAAGATACTAGTGTGCAAAACTGATCCATGGGGCCCGCCCATCCTTCCCCCACTTTGACTCCCTCTGCTTACTCCCGCGCAGCTCCTGTTACCGAGCCCACTCTGATGATGATATTCATTTTCATCGGGTGGCCCAACAGCATGGGCCACCTGATGGGCCTGTTCACCTGCAGCCCCAGCAATTACACTGCCAACACATGGCAGCGGGCACCCAGTCGCAAGGGTCTGCAGGGCGGCCAGGCCCCCTGGAGTGATGGGCCCAGTTGCGACCCCTGTGACCTTGGTATGTACGCCGCTAAATCCAATACTTTCTCTTGGGGAAAGTATTGGATTGGCTAAAATCGGCAAGAGGGCGGGGCCAAACACAGTTTTGACCAATCATACCCTCCTCATGGAGATACATTAAATCAATGCATCTCTATGAGGAAAATTCAGCTTCCCCATGCACATCGTGGATATGCTGAATGGCACTGCTGCCTACTGTGCAGCACTGAGCCAGGAAGCACCTCCAGTGGCCATCTGAGGAGTGGCCACTTGTAGGTGTCCCTAGGGGCAATGTAAACACTGCATTTTCTCTGAAAAGGCAGTGTTTGCATGAAAATGCTTGCATATAATGATTATACTCACCAGAACAACTGCATTAAGCTATAGTTGTTCTGGTGACTATAGGGTCCCTTTAAAGTTCATGACACTACAACTAGAAAAAGAATGATCAAGTATGGTTTGTTTGGAAGGGTTGTCAGGAGAATGCCTGTTCTCTCTAAAAAGAACATGACAGCATGGCTTAGGTTTGCAAATTTGCAGCTGAACAAACCAGAAGACTTCAAGTACAATGTCCTTTGGACAGACAAGACCAAAGTGAAGATGTCTGGCCATAATGCACAGTGCCACGTTTGGCAAAAAACAAACTGCATATGAGCACAAACACCTCATACCACAGTGAAGCATGGTGGTGGAGGTGTGATAATAGGCTTGTTTTGCAGCCACAGGACCTGGGAACCTTGCAGTCATTAAATCGACAATGATCTCCTCTTTATACCAAAGTATTCTAGAGTCAAATGTGATGCCATCTGTCAGACAGCTAAAGCTTGGCCAGAATTGGGTCATGCAACAGGACAATGATCCCAAGCACACCAGCAAATCTACAATAGAATGTCTGAAAAAGAAAAGAATCAAGGGGTTGCAATGGCCCGATTGAAATGCTGTGGCGGGACCTTATGAGAACTGTGCATAAACAAATGCCAGCAAATCTCAATGAACCAAAGCAACGTTGTAAAGAAAAGTGGGCTAAAATTCTTCCACAACAATGCAAGAGACTGATAATGTGAAGCAGAAAATGATTACTTCGAGTTATTGCTGCTAAAGGTATTTTACGAGCTTTTGAATTTTAAGGTGTACTTTCTTTTTCACACATGGCTTCTTCATGTTGGCTTTATTTTTGTTAAATAAATCATGACACAGTGTAATATGTCATGTGTTGTTGTTCATCTGAGGTTGTATTTACCTACTTTAAGACCTGCTAAGGAACAGATGATTGTTATTATGTCCTGATATGTAAAACCATAGAATTCAAATAGGGTGTACTTTCTTTTTCCCATGACTGAGAAACAAATGTAAACCTCTTTAGTTTAGAAAAATGAGAGGATATGATAATATTATACAAATATATGCAGGGCCAATACAAACCATTGTGTGGAAATCTATTTACAAACCGGAATTTACATAGGACACGAGGTCATGCATTTAGACTGGAAGAAAGTAGATTTCGTCTAAAGCAAAGAAAAGGCTTTTTTTTACTGTAAGAATGTAAGGATGTGGAATTCTCTGTCTGAAGAAATGTTTTTTTCAGAGTCCGTACAGATGTTCAAACAGCAACTAGATGCATACTTGCAAAAACAGAATGTTCAAGGATATAATTTTTCAAGACTAGGTTTTTTTCCTTCTTTTGGATCAACAGCAAAAAACATATGTGAGAAAGGCTGAACTGATGGACAAAAGTATATTTTCAGCTATGTAACTATGTAACTGTATATTGAAATACAGAAGGGCTCCCATGGCTGAAAAACTTTCTTCGTATATAATGTGCTTTTGTCTTTCTGGTGTGTGTTAAATTGCACAAAGTCATGCAACAGGAAAATATTCAAAATGCATTGACCTTGACTTTTTAAACCTCATCTTGTTGTTTACCTGGGATAATGGTAGTGAAAATGTTGAAATATAACATTTATCAATATTGTTTTTTGGCTTAATGCCCAGAATATTACTAAAGCAACTACAGTTAGAGCATAATATTCCCTGACCACAGAAACTCTAAAAATCAGATATGATTGAGATGGGGGAAAGGATGCAACCATATTTACATATTTTTTCCATGTAGAAGACCATCTTGTTGTCTGCATTGATCTATCTTTTCTAGATATATTAGTGGTATTTTTTATTTCAACTTGAGGCTTTAGATGTCTCATAAAGGTTGTCCAGGTGCAACATGATTATATTGTGTGTGTAACTTTTAAAACAGAAGGAAGATCTAAAATATTTGCAATTAATTAGTAGTAACAGGTAACAAACTAGTAACAGGCAGGACATGTGTGTTTTTTTTTTACTTAAAGGGATATTATAGTCACCAGAACCACTACAGCTAACCCCTTAAGGACGTTGCCGTTCTTGGGGATCCGGTCCTAAACGCAGGTGAGTGGCATAGTACGTTCACGTCGTCCTTCGTACTTACCTGATCACAACGGGGGGATTTTTTTTATTATTTGTAAATATACATATTTACATAGTTACCAAGAAAACGCGCTAAATCGATCTGTAAACATAAAAAACACACATAATAGTGCAGACCATCTGGTAATAATAATATAAAAGATAGAAGTGATAGGAGAAAAACTCACATGTCCCAGAGCCCTATCACCCCTGGCTCTGGGTTTGTAAGGCTCTTTGGAAGAGGGGATATCCCCACACTGCAGGATCTTCCACAGAATGTATCAGCTGGTGATTCCGTTTTGCTGTGTGTAGGAAAAAGAAGGGCAGGACCTCCAATTGAATAATATCACAATTCGGTTTATTTGTACAAAAAAAGTTAAAAACCCTTATTTGGGATGTGGTGGGTATAAACTCGCAGAGTCACCCACATAAAAACATAAGACAAGTTTGTCCGAAAACGCTTCCTGGTTGCAGTCCGGTCACGTGATCGCTTCCGGGTCCGCCCTCCAATGACGTCCGTGTGACGCGTTTCGCCCGCCTCCACAGGCTTCTTCCGTCGTGGAGGCGGGCGAAACGCGTCACACGGACGTCATTGGAGGGCGGACCCGGAAGCGATCACGTGACCGGACTGCAACCAGGAAGCGTTTTCGGACAAACTTGTCTTATGTTTTTATGTGGGTGACTCTGCGAGTTTATACCCACCACATCCCAAGTAAGGGTTTTTAACTTTTTTGTACAAATAAACCGAATTGTGATATTATTCAATTGGAGGTCCTGCCCTTCTTTTTCCTACACACAGCAAAACAGAATCACCAGCTGATACATTCTGTGGAAGATCCTGCAGTGTGGGGATATCCCCTCTTCCAAAGAGCCTTACAAACCCAGAGCCAGGGGTGATAGGGCTCTGGGACATGTGAGTTTTTCTCCTATCACTTCTATCTTTTATATTATTATTACCAGATGGTCTGCACTATTATGTGTGTTTTTTATGTTTACAGATCGATTTAGCGCGTTTTCTTGGTAACTATTATTGTGCTTTTCACATTTTTTGTGCGTTGTATTTTCAAACGCTGCCATATTGTCTGTATGGGATTCTAGCGCTCACTTTTTTAGTTATTATACATATTTACATATTCTACGTGTATATTTATGTAATATTTTTAAATAATTAAGTAATTTTATTAATTACGATTTGAGGGACCTGCCTCACAATCCAGGCAGAAAGTCCACAGAATTTGGTTTGCAAGTCCTATATTTAACCCTGTAACTTTTCAAGACACCATAAAAACCTGTACATGGGGGGTGCTGTCTTACTCAGGAGACTTCGCTGAATACAAATATTAGTGTTTCAAAACAGTAAAATGTATCTCAGCGATGGTATCATCAGTGAAAGGGCCATTTTTTGCATTTTCCACACAAAAACGGCACTTGCACTGATGATATCATTGTTGTGATATGTTTTACTGTTTTGAAACACTAATATTTCTATTCAGCGAAGTCTCCTGAGTATAACAGTACCCCCCATGTACAGGTTTTATGGTGTTTTCAAAAGTTACAGAGTCAAATATAAGGCTTGCGTTTCAGTTTTTTCACATTGAAATTTGACAGATTGGTTATGCTGCCTTTGAGAGCGTATGGTAGCCCAGGAATGAGAATTACCCCCATAATGTCATACCAGTTGCAAAAGAAGACAACCCAAGGTATAGCAAAAGTCCAGTCTTTTTTAGTAGCCACTTAGTCACAAACACTGGCCAAAAGTAGTGTTTAAATTTGTTTTTTGCATTTTTCACACACAAACAAATATGAATGCATGAACTTTGGCCAATGTTTGTGGTTACTAAAACAGACTGGACATACCCCATTTGTAATACCTTGTCTACTTTTGCAAATGGTATGCCATCATTGGGGTAATTCTCATTCCTGGGCTACCATTTGGTCAACATAACCAATCTGGCAAATTTCAAAGTGTATAAACTGAAAAATATAACATAGTTACATAGGATGAAAAGAGACATGTGTCCATCAAGTTCAGCCTTCCTCACGTTTGTTTTTTGCTGTTGATCCAAAAGAAGCAAACAAACCCAGTTTCGAGCACTTCCAATTTTGCAACAAACTAGAAAAAAATGACCCCAGAATGGCAACCAGATTAATCCTTGAATCAAAAAGCATTTACCCTACATTGAAAAAATTATATCCTTGAATATTCTGTTTTTGCAAATATGCATCTAGCTGCTTTTTAAACATCTGTACAGACTCTGATAAAACTACTTCTTCAGGCAGAGAATTCTTTATCATTGTTCTTAGGGTAAAAAATGCTTTCCTTTGCCTTAGACTAAATCTTCTTTCTTCCAGTTTAAACGCATGACCTCGTGTCCTATGTAAAGTCCTGTTTGTGAGTAGATTTCCACACAATGGTTTGTATTGACCCCGGATACATTTGTATACTGTTATAATATCCCCTCTGAGGTCAACATTTTTCTAAACATAAGAGGTTTACATTTGTTAACCTTTCTTCTGAACATGCTATATTTGACCCTGTAACTTTCCAAAACACCATAAAACCTGTTCATGGGGAGTATGGTTTTACTCTTGAGACATTGCTAAATACAAATATGTGTACTTTATTGCAGTAACAGCTAACAGTATTATGATATTCACAGTTAAAATGCCACGCAGAACTAAACAAAATAACAAAATTCTCAATTTTTTTACATTTTATTCATAATAAATTATGTTTCATATATAAATATTTGTTATGACATGAAAGCCCTGTTTCTTCTGAGCAAAATGATATATAATAAGTGTGGGTGCGTTTAATATGAAAGAGGTGAATTATGGTTGAACAAACACATAGCGCAAATTCAACATTTTGTTTTGACCTGAACTTGTACAACTGCCTCAGTCGTTAAGGGGTTAATGTAGTGGTTCTGGTGTCTATAGCCTGGCGCTGCAGGCTTTACAATGTAAACACTGCCTTTTAAGAAAAAAGGCAGTGTTAACATTGCTGGCTAGTAACACCTCTTGTGGCAGTCACTCAGACAGCAACTAGAGGAGCTTCCTAATCGAGTGCAGCACTGTGCAAAGCACTGGACTCCATGCTAAACACTCCCCATGGAGATGCATTGATTCATTTTGACTACTGCAATCTGCTTCTCAGTTCCCAAACCTTTTAGATTTAAGGCGCCCTTAAAATGTTAAGATTTTTCCAAGGCACCCAAGACAAAATTTCTAGGTTGTATATCTGCACAGCACTGCAGCATTTACTGGCGCTATAGTGTAATGTACAATGTTGGTGTTTGAAGAGGTGCTTGTATATAGTTTTAGTGTTTTAATATAGGGGTGCGTTTGTATGTAATGTTTGCCTTTTTTTTACAGGGTGTGTTTGAATGTTATGTTCACTTTTAAATGCGAATGGACATTTGTGTGAAGTATTTGTGCTTGAGTGAAGCAGTGTGATTGTGTATCCTTTTGGAGTTTGAATGCAGGGGTGTGTTTGTATGTAATATTTGTGTTAGATTGCAGGAGCGTGTTTGTATGTTGTGTTGCTGTAGACTGCTTGGATGTATGCACATACACTACCACATACATACATACTTACACAGATATACATACACACAAATTCATATATACGCTGACATATACACACACATAGATACACACCGACACATACACACACCTTAACACACACATACACCGACATATACACACACGTGTACCCTGACACACACAAACATAGATACATGCACACACCATGATACAGATACACACACTGACATAAAAACACACACTGACACAAAAACACACACAATGACACACAGATGTGTACGCACACAGAGGCACACACTGACACAGAAGCACACTGACATGTACACACACACACACACGCAGATGCAGACCCTGACACACAAACTCATACATACATACACAAACACTCTCACACACACTCATACATACATACATACACACACACAAACACACAAACACCCACTCATACATACATACATACATACACATACACACACACACACACTCATAAATACACACACAAGTGATATTTTTAATATCTCCTGCCACCCTCCTGTTAGCTTACCTTGTGTGTCCACGAGGGTGGCTTGGAGTTCTGCTACTGGTTGGAGTAAATGGTCAGGCGCTGCTCCTGGAGTGCTCCTCTCCCCTCTCACCCCAGGGCGCCGCAGCACACAGTTTAGGAACCACTGGTCTAATGCATTCCTTACAGGCTATAACGATGCTCCAGCAAGACTCATCTGTCCTCCGACACCTCCCAAAGCCCCCCCCCACTCCACTCCTGTCACCCCCATCACCCCCGTCAATCCTTACATTAGCTTCCCATAAGATATAGGGATCAATTTAAAATTCTGATCCTTGCTTATAAATTTCTATATAACACAGTTCCTACCTATCTACACTCACTAATGCATAAGTATGTCCCATGCAGGCCACTATATTTTGCCAAAGATCTGCGTCTGTCTTCTGTTCGCACTTCCACTCCTCACTCTCACCTTCAAGATGTCTCCAGGGCTTCACTGTTCCTATGGAACTCCCACCCCTGTCCATGGACTCTCACCAAGTCTCCATTCATTTAATAAAAATCAGTGAAAATTCAGGAAGACATATCAATTAAACTGTTAACAGCTTTCTTCTACTGTGTCTCACAAAAAAAATTGCAATCTCTTCTAGCAAGCAACTTTGCCCATACATGAAATACATCTTACCCTTACCACTTTTGTCACTTCCCCCCACTCCCCTAGAATGTAAGCTCACTTGTGCAGGGTCCTCAATACCTTCTGCTCCTGTACGTCCAACTTGTCTTGTTGCAAATACTTGATAATCGATCTATTGTACAGCGCTGCAGAATCTTTTAGCGCTTTGTAAATATTAATATTAATATTAATATTAGTTGCATGCACATACCTATTCAGTACACAAAAGTACATATTGTGAAAACACATATGCTCTAATAAACTAGCACACAGTTTTACTTATTGATATATCAGTTTGTCTATATTTACTAAATATATAAATATATTTTTTTTTCCCTCTGTTGGTTACTTTTACTAACTTGATTTGTGATGGGAAAATGCTTCTATTGGTGTACTGCAAATATATACATAATATTTATAGTATGCATTTATTTTGTAGTATACTAACTGGCACATTTTTGTGCCCTTGTTCGTCTCATTCATTTTCCTAATCGTTTTCCATTAACGAAATTCAGATGAGCTGAACCACCATGTGGCCAAAATTCGGCCGCATCAAATTGGTTTTTATTTTCTGGCAATGTGATTTGGCCAAAACAAATATTTTTACTGTGCACAAGTCTGGATGCACTCATCAAATGGATAATATGCATGTCCCGTTTAGTAGTCAGGAATATCAGTTTCTGTGTACATTTAGAGCCTTCTCACTAAATGCTAGCTCTTGCAGCATGGCCTGAGGCCACAGCATTCTCTATTTTACACATTTAATACAACTTTTACAGTGAAAACTAAATTTAACTTCAAGATGTGAATATATTCGCAAGAAGAAGGCTCAGAGAGAGTTTATTCTTTCTTATCACAATATGGCATGGAAAGTAAATGAGTAAGTTGACTTCTCTAAATACTATAAGAAGCAACCTTTAAAATACTGTGGCCTTCTTGCTAATAACCCACTGAATGGGAACGGGCGTCGGGGAAATAATGCTTTGCAACACCATTTGCAAAGTTAAACGTATCCAGAATTCTTCATTAGAAATTGATGCCTGAATAAAAATGAAAGTAACATTGGATCCACACTGGCTTCATGATTCAAAGAAAGAAAGAGTTAAAAAAACAAACAAACAAACAAAAAAAAAAAACATAACTGAATGTGTAAAAATATAATAAAAAAAAGTTTTACAATGTTCAATTTCTTAAAATGAAAGCATTGCAAATAAAACCATTTTGAATATAAGCCAATATAAACTTGCTACTCAATATATTTATTTAGAAGATGTGATCTTTTTAATGATTCTAAGTTTGCTTTATACATACAATAAATAGAATTTATTACTGCTGTGTAAACATAATTGCTTGATATAAAAAACTGCTAGTTATTGAAAATATAAGTGTTTAATGGTCACATTTGATCATACCAGATTACACTGCCATCTTATACTTTTAAAATTTTAGCATCAAAAGGCATTACAGAAAACTCAACAATGCGCATCTAAGTATACAAATGGTGAAGACTATTTTTGTCATTAATATGAGTCATTTTATTTTCTCTGTTTATAATGACGAGGAAGAGAGATGCAACCCCGCAGAAAGATGCTCATTAAACAGTGCTGATATTTCTCTGTGAGCAGCACATAAGTCTTAGCATGTTTACTTGCCTGACATATGCAGTTTTATAATAAATACCCAGGGATTTACAGTATGTCTTGCAAAGTCAATTAAAATAGAGCAGGAATAACTGCAGTGATTTGCCTTCTGGCCACCAGATGGCAGAGTTTTCCAAAACTAGAAAAAAAAATGGAAAACACAACACTGCTGTTTAAGCTTGTTAGCCTTTGCAAGCAATCCAGTTGATGATTAAATAGTACGGTGTAATGAATTAAAGCAATCACACTTTAATTGCTGCATAAACTATGACAAAATGTTAAGGTTGGCTAGGTCTTCGGGAATTCTCTGATAGTATTTAAAATTAAGCATATAGATAGATGAGTAATACGACTGCAAGTTGGGGCACATCAATTTTTTCCTATACAGTTGTGTTTTTTACTTTTTGACAATTTGTTTTTTCATGACTTAGAAATAAAAGTTCATGTTTGTAATAGATGACCTAAGCTTTAGGGAGACATAATTATTTAAATATTAATGTTAATGGTTAATCTCTGCATTGCTTTCCAAAATAACAAAACAAAAACAACAACATTCACTTTACAGACGAGATACACATACATATATCAGCATGTAATTAGTGAGAAGAGATACATTTTTTCACACTGAGTGAGCCAATAGTTGTGTGTGGTGGCTGGGTGTTGCATGTGTGTGTAGGAGACTGAGAGCTGTATGGGAACAAGGCTGAGTGTACCTGTGTGTGTGGTTGAATTTTGTGTGTGGAGGAGTCTGAGTGTTATGTGGGTAGGGAAGTCTGAGTGTTATGTGTGAAGGGAAGTCTGAGTATGACTAAATGTTTTTTGTGTGCGTAGTGTGTGGATTATTTTAATTTGCTCCACTCCTGTTTACCTTTTGGCAGGATTGGGTGTACTCCTGGTACTGCAGTGGAGGCCATTATTTTCATAATTCCTGGAGGTCTAGTGGAGGCACACTGAGGAGCTGGATTCCTGGTGTTCTTGTTGGGGGGAATTGCGGTCTGCACCTCTATCAGGTGAAGATAACTTTAAGAGCTCTGTTGTGGCTTGTAATAATGATTTAGATTGCTGGCTGTGATGCTCTGAGTCATTGAGAAGTGCCATGGGGGCATGGGGAAGCTCTTAACGTGATCATCACCCGATAGAGGGGCAGACCATAAAGCTAGACAGAAATTATGAGTACTCTGAGAACAGGCAAAAGCTTAGTGAAACTTAGTACCTTGCCCTTTGGCTAGTCCCTGCTCAAGTTCAAAAATGGTTTTGCTTACGTATGCTTTGCAAAGAGAACCTATACCGTGTGCATATCAGGCTGATCTCACCCATAAAGGCAGTCAAGAACCAAAATGCGGTCAAGTTCTCTCTGCACGAGAGATACACACCCAAATTATAATTTTGGTCTTCTCGGCCCTCGTCAGTGAGATGTAGCTAATACCCCTCTAAGCACAGTGAGCAGATGATGTGGCACAGGGTCACTTCACAGCCAGAGCTACAGCCTAAATTGTTACTGAGGGCAAGGGAGTGCCCAACTATCTGGCTTTGGAATGGTTAAAAGGGCTAGGAGAAGTCTAATCTTCTTGAATCAATGCATCTCTATGGGGAAAGTTCAGAGTATCCATGCAGAACATGACCCAGGAAGAACTTTTTTTGGCCATCAGAGGAGTGGCCAGTAGAGGTGTGATTAGGGAGCAATGTAAATACTGCCTTTTCTCTAAAAAGGCAGTCTTTACATTAAAAAGCCTGCAGGGGCTGACTATACTCACTTGTTCTGGTGACCTTAGTGTCCCTTTAACCCCTTAAGGACCAAACTTCTGGAATAAAAGGGAATCATGTCATGTGTCCTTAAGGGGTTAAAGTGATTTTTGTTGGGGAGTATATCTACTTAACAGTGATTTTTTTTGTATTTGGGCAGTGGAGTGTTCCTTTAAATATATGTTAAGCAATGGATTTGCATTCTGCTGGTTCCAATTAAATGTCCAAGAGAAAACAAAACACGATTGATATCTCAAGCATCATAAAAACATTTCTACTTAAAGACATCTAAATCCAATATTACACTATATACTAATACTGTAACCACATGTAAATAGTTACTGTTGTTTTTGGACAAGTTAATACATCATTAAAGGGACACTATAGTCACCTGAACAACTTTAGTATAAAGAAAAATGATACACTCTGTGGGAAAGATAACAAGTAAGCAGCTCTAAACACCTAATATGTGGTATCCCTTACACCACCATAAAATCAATAGCATACATACAAAAGTATAGGTGGAACCGCTTGAGTCTTTGATAATCTGTAAAACAAGGGTATATGCACAATAGCGTAGTATGTCTATACAATAACATAGAATGAGATAAGTAAATAGTAGTTGCACTCACAATGTTGGAGTCATACCCTCATATGACTCTCTTTGTATACTCCTTTGGACCATTCAAAGGTTGTCCAAACCTATATACTGCTAGAATCCTGGTTGTCCTTCTTCACTTGTGCTGGTTGTCTTGAAATGAAGTAGCAGGAAACTTAGGTATCTGCTCAAAGGTAGGTTTATTTCTTTAAAAAACGCTTAAAATAAATATACTTTACCAGAATACAACTGGTTAAAGTGCAAAAGTAATATAAAATAAATCCAAAGTTAAAGTCTTTTAAAAAAGTGTCCTTCAATAAGGTGTCCAGGTGTCCAAAACGCGTTTCACCTCTCAATCAGGCTTCCTCAGTTGGATAAAGTTCACTTCAAATGTTTCCCTTTTTATGGGGTTCCCGCCGGACCCTCTCCGCCAATCAGACTCTTCCTTCCTGTAAATCGTTAATCTGGAACGCATCATGCGTTCCAACCATTGTCAAAAATAACTTCCGGGGCATGTTGGGGTCGGGCGCACGTGTGTCTCACACGTCGGCTGCCATTTCCGCAACTCATCGAAATGGAACGCACATGCGTTCCAATCGGGGCTTGCTATACAGCGTCTGCGTGCCACCTCGTTTAGACGCATGCGTGTTCCTGACCGGCCGACCGGCCAATAGGCTTACTGCCCTCATGGAACGCACATGCGTTCCAAAATTTCTGCGGTCCGAAACCTCATAGATATCAAAAAAAGGGGGAAGATATATAAAATCAACAAATGTAGAATCAAATGCAGATAAAATTACCCAGTGCTGCTATACTGGGTTGCAATATATGTAGCAGGACTGTGCAATACAACGGAAGAATAACACAGATGGAAATATTAAATAATCTGTAATAAGAACATATACAACATCAGACTTCTTAAATATATGGTGAAATGGGTGCAGAATAAGTGGTACAAATAGTAAAATAGTATCTCCTAATTCTTGTGTGTATGTGAGGTGGATTAACTCATAAAGTGACATAGCTCGAAATCGTTATTTAAACCTTCCGGTATCATAGTGTTAAAATTAAAGATAAATTTAATTTCTTCCTTCCCTATTTTATTGGAATAATCTCCTCCTCTCCAATCTTTTTTCACATGTTTTAATGCACAAAAGAACAGTCCTTCCGGATTTTGTCCATGTGTTTTTTTAAAATGATTTGAAACACTGTGGGTTTCTACCCCGTTTCGGATATTTCTAATGTGTTCCGCTATTCTGATGTTCAAACTTCGGATGGTGCGGCCTATGTAAATTAAGTTGCACGGACATTTTAAGGCATAAATGACCCCCTTGGAGTGGCAGGTTAAGTGATCTCTTATACTGAATTTCTTATTGATATGGGGTTCTAGATCTACTAAGTGTCTCTTTTTGCTTTTTGTATTTTTGCATGCTCCACACTGTCCACAACCGTAAAAACCTTTTTCCATTAAAAAGAAATTTCTTTCCTTTATTGTATTTTTATTGTTGTTCTTGACCAATGTACTCTTGAGATTTTTTGCTCCTCTAAAAATTATTTTTGGTTTATCGGGTAGCATCTGTTTCAAAATCGGGTCATCTTTTAAAATATGCCAATATTTGTGCATAATCTTATTTACCTTTCTGTTGTTACTGTGGTAGTTGCATATAAAAGGGATATCCGTACTCCACTCTTTCTTTTTTTTGTTTTTTTTATCCTTATATGTTAACAAGTTAGTTCTTTGTGTCTGCTGGACTTCGTCTAAGGCTATTTGGAGGGAGACTTCATCATACCCTTTCTCTAAAAATTGAGTTTTTATTCTGTTCGCTTGTTCTAAAAAATCTTGGTCATTTGTACAATTTCTTCTAATTCTCATAAATTGGCCCTTAGGAGCATTGCTCAACCAAGGGGTATGATGGCAGCTTTCCCTTCTAATATAACTATTTGCATCCACTTCTTTAAAGTGATTTCTAGTGGAGATCTTATTTTGAGATATGAAGATTTCTAAGTCTAAAAAATTGATTTGTGTAGTGCTGATTTGAGCTGTTAAAACGATATTCCATCGATTATCATTCAGATGTTGAATAAAAGAGGTAAGTTCTGTGTGTGACCCTGTCCAAATAAAAAAAATATCATCTATATAGCGATGGTAGTTCACCAAGTTCGCCCCCCATGTATTGTCTCCATATATAAATTGTTCTTCCCAATAGGCCATGAATAAATTTGCGTAACTGGGGGCGAACTTGGTGCCCATCGCTGTGCCCCTGATTTGCAAATAAAACTCTTAGTTGAACCAAAAATAGTTGTTCGTGAGTATTAAAAGAATACCTTCTAGAATAAAAATTATCTGTTCTTCCTTAAAATTATGTTTCTTTAAAAAATGTTCAACTGCCTCTAGCCCTTTTGCGTGGGGAATGATACTATAGAGCGAGGTCACATCGCATGTGACAAGAAAATTCCCTTCGTTCCAAACAGTGTTTTCTAAAATTTGTAAAATGTGTAGTGTGTCCTTGAGGTATGCTGGATTATGAATGACTATAGGTTGTAAGAGGTGATCCAAGTATTCTGAAATTTTGGATGACACAGAGTTAATGCCAGATATTATGGGTCTTCCTGGGGGATTTTCTTTATTTTTATGGACCTTCGGGAGATGGTAATATACTGGTATAATAGGATGGGAAGTTGTTAAATATGTTGCTTCCTTTGATGTTAGAATGCCTAGTTCTAGTCCTTTTTGTATATATAAATCGAACTTTCTTTTTATTTCTTCTGTTGGGTTTTTATCTAACTTTTTATATGTATCTGTGTCAGATAGTATCCTATCTGCTTCATTTAGATATTTGTCCTTTGGGATTACTACCACCCCTCCACCTTTATCCGCAGGTTTGATTATTACTTCTTTATTTTGTTTTAACTCTTTTAATGTGTTTCTTTCTCTTTTAGATAGATTTTGGTGGTATTGGTTTAATGGTTTTATCTTTTTTATTTCTTTCATCACCATTAATTCGAAGGCTTTTATTTCATCGGAAATTAGGTGTTTTGGAAAGAAATCTGATTTAACTTTAAGATCTGTGTGTTCATATTCCGATATTGTTTCCGTATCCACTTTTTCCTCTCTGTCGAAAAAGAATTTTTTTAGGCACAGTTTCCTGATAAGTAGAGAACATAGAAAAGGAGGTCATTGACATCAAAAAGAAGAAATATCTTAGGGATAAAAATGACTATCAAACTGAAGGCGTCAATCCTTCAGGCAAAACGAAACTTAACCCTAAACAGAGAAGGGAGGACACATATAACAGATATAAGTACCATAGAAAAAATAGCAACCCCACTTATCAAAGCAGGATAGAAAGACACACATTCAGACATAGAAGTCAAAGTAGATCAAAGAGAGATAAAGGTCGAAGTAAATCAAGAGACAATTATCGCTCATACACATCACAACATCAGATGAGATCTCAATATCAACAACAGAGAGATAAAAGTCAAAGCAAATCAAGAGACAACTATCGCTCATACATATCACAACATCAGATGAGACCTCAATATCAACAGCAGTATAATAAACGAAATGATTATAGGAGAAACGATAGAGAACAGAGATCACCCCCAGAGAGAGAAAGAACACACCGCACATTCCCATCCAAAAATTCCAAGTACGAGAGTTACAGTCAAGCCTTACAATCGAATATTCCCAATGCTAGGAAGACAATGGAAATAGAAAATAAGAGGAAAGGAACGTATAGGGAACCAATTACAGCTCCCATAGCACACACAACCGAAAGGATAGACGAGATATTAGACTCCTCTAGACCAGAACACTCATCTAATTTTTTATGGAACGACCCAGTCTCAGAGAGGTTGAAACAGACACGGCACATAAAAATTTGGGAATCACCAGGCAAACGCCAAAGGTCAGCAACCCAAGAAAGAGAAATAGAAATAGAAAGAGGAGACCACCATCACAGGGAAAAGAGGGGGAAGAGATAAACACAAAGGGTATATTTAATTTAATGGAAACGGAATTACCCATTAATCAGATACAGGTACTCCAAAAAGGCCTAAAATTCGCACCTACTACAGACATTAATAAATTTGATTTTTACATAGATATTAATAAATTTATCAGGAAACTGTGCCTAAAAAAATTCTTTTTCGACAGAGAGGAAAAAGTGGATACGGAAACAATATCAGAATATGAACACACAGATCTTAAAGTTAAATCAGATTTCTTTCCAAAACACCTAATTTCCGATGAAATAAAAGCCTTCGAATTAATGGTGATGAAAGAAATCAAAAAGATAAAACCATTAAACCAATACCACCAAAATCTATCTAAAAGAGAAAGAAACACATTAAAAGAGTTAAAACAAAATAAAGAAGTAATAATCAAACCTGCGGATAAAGGTGGAGGGGTGGTAGTAATCCCAAAGGACAAATATCTAAATGAAGCAGATAGGATACTATCTGACACAGATACATATAAAAAGTTAGATAAAAACCCAACAGAAGAAATAAAAAGAAAGTTCGATTTATATATACAAAAAGGACTAGAACTAGGCATTCTAACATCAAAGGAAGCAACATATTTAACAACTTCCCATCCTATTATACCAGTATATTACCATCTCCCGAAGGTCCATAAAAATAAAGAAAATCCCCCAGGAAGACCCATAATATCTGGCATTAACTCTGTGTCATCCAAAATTTCAGAATACTTGGATCACCTCTTACAACCTATAGTCATTCATAATCCAGCATACCTCAAGGACACACTACACATTTTACAAATTTTAGAAAACACTGTTTGGAACGAAGGGAATTTTCTTGTCACATGCGATGTGACCTCGCTCTATAGTATCATTCCCCACGCAAAAGGGCTAGAGGCAGTTGAACATTTTTTAAAGAAACATAATTTTAAGGAAGAACAGATAATTTTTATTCTAGAAGGTATTCTTTTAATACTCACGAACAACTATTTTTGGTTCAACGAAGAGTTTTATCTGCAAATCAGGGGCACAGCGATGGGCACCAAGTTCGCCCCCAGTTACGCGAATTTATTCATGGCCTATTGGGAAGAACAATTTATATATGGAGACCATACATGGGGGGCGAACTTGGTGAACTACCATCGCTATATAGATGATATTTTTTTTATTTGGACAGGGTCACACACAGAACTTACCTCTTTTATTCAACATCTGAATGATAATCGATGGAATATCGTTTTAACAGCTCAAATCAGCACTACACAAATCAATTTTTTAGACTTAGAAATCTTCATATCTCAAAATAAGATCTCCACTAGAAATCACTTTAAAGAAGTGGATGCAAATAGTTATATTAGAAGGGAAAGCTGCCATCATACCCCTTGGTTGAGCAATGCTCCTAAGGGCCAATTTATGAGAATTAGAAGAAATTGTACAAATGACCAAGATTTTTTAGAACAAGCGAACAGAATAAAAACTCAATTTTTAGAGAAAGGGTATGATGAAGTCTCCCTCCAAATAGCCTTAGACGAAGTCCAGCAGACACAAAGAACTAACTTGTTAACATATAAGGATAAAAAAAACAAAAAAAAGAAAGAGTGGAGTACGGATATCCCTTTTATATGCAACTACCACGGTAACAACAGAAAGGTAAATAAGATTATGCACAAATATTGGCATATTTTAAAAGATGACCCGATTTTGAAACAGATGCTACCCGATAAACCAAAAATAATTTTTAGAGGAGCAAAAAATCTCAAGAGTACATTGGTCAAGAACAACAATAAAAATACAATAAAGGAAAGAAATTTCTTTTTAATGGAAAAAGGTTTTTACGGTTGTGGACAGTGTGGAGCATGCAAAAATACAAAAAGCAAAAAGAGACACTTAGTAGATCTAGAACCCCATATCAATAAGAAATTCAGTATAAGAGATCACTTAACCTGCCACTCCAAGGGGGTCATTTATGCCTTAAAATGTCCGTGCAACTTAATTTACATAGGCCGCACCATCCGAAGTTTGAACATCAGAATAGCGGAACACATTAGAAATATCCGAAACGGGGTAGAAACCCACAGTGTTTCAAATCATTTTAAAAAAACACATGGACAAAATCCGGAAGGACTGTTCTTTTGTGCATTAAAACAAGTGAAAAAAGATTGGAGAGGAGGAGATTATTCCAATAAAATAGGGAAGGAAGAAATGAAATTTATCTTTAATTTTAACACTATGATACCGGAAGGTTTAAATAACGATTATGAGCTATGTCACTTTATGAGTTAATCCACCTCACATACACACAAGAATTAGGAGATACTATTTTACTATTTGTACCACTTATTCTGCACCCATTTCACCATATATTTAAGAAGTCTGATGTTGTATATGTTCTTATTACAGATTATTTAATATTTCCATCTGTGTTATTCTTCCGTTGTATTGCACAGTCCTGCTACATATATTGCAACCCAGTATAGCAGCACTGGGTAATTTTATCTGCATTTGATTCTACATTTGTTGATTTTATATATCTTCCCCCTTTTTTTGATATCTATGAGGTTTCGGACCGCAGAAATTTTGGAACGCATGTGCGTTCCATGAGGGCAGTAAGCCTATTGGCCGGTCGGCCGGTCAGGAACACGCATGCGTCTAAACGAGGTGGCACGCAGACGCTGTATAGCAAGCCCCGATTGGAACGCATGTGCGTTCCATTTCGATGAGTTGCGGAAATGGCCGCCGACGTGTGAGACACACGTGCGCCCGACCCCAACATGCCCCGGAAGTTATTTTTGACAATGGTTGGAACGCATGATGCGTTCCAGATTAACGATTTACAGGAAGGAAGAGTCTGATTGGCGGAGAGGGTCCGGCGGGAACCCCATAAAAAGGGAAACATTTGAAGTGAACTTTATCCAACTGAGGAAGCCTGATTGAGAGGCGAAACGCGTTTTGGACACCTGGACACCTTATTGAAGGACACTTTTTTAAAAGACTTTAACTTTGGATTTATTTTATATTACTTTTGCACTTTAACCAGTTGTATTCTGGTAAAGCATATTTATTTTAAGCGTTTTTTAAAGAAATAAACCTACCTTTGAGCAGATACCTAAGTTTCCTGCTACTTCATTTCAAGACAACCAGCACAGGTGAAGAAGGACAACCAGGATTCTAGCAGTATATAGGTTTGGACAACCTTTGAATGGTCCAAAGGAGTATACAAAGAGAGTCATATGAGGGTATGACTCCAACATTGTGAGTGCAACTACTATTTACTTATTTCATTCTATGTTATTGTATAGACATACTACGCTATTGTGCATATACCCTTGTTTTACAGATTATCAAAGACTCAAGCGGTTCCACCTATACCTGAACAACTTTAGCTTAATGAAGCAGTTTTGGTGTATAGAACATGCCCCGGCGGCCTCACTGCTCAATCCTCTGCCATTTAGGAGTTAAATCCCTTTGTTTATGAACCCTAACCCCTTAACGCCGTTATGGCGTACCATGCCGTCACGCATTAAATGGGCTTTAAAGCCGTTGCGACGGCATGGTACGCCGTAACGGCTTAAGCCCCCAAGAAGAGAGGTGTACTTACCTCCGCCGCGATCCTCTTCTGGGGGGCTGCCTGAGAGCCCAGGCAGTCCCCTTCCGGCAAATGAGGCCCCCGGGGGCCATGTGATCGATCTCAAAGAGCGATCACATGGCCTCCTATAGCTGGCTGTGGATCTGCCAGCAGGGGGACTGTCTGAAATATCAGACAGTCCCCCTGCTGGTAGGAGGTGTAAAAAAAATAAATTAGACATGTGTAAAAATAAAATAAATATATTTATATATATATATATAATATGTATATATATTATATATATATAATATATATACATATTATATATATGTAACGTCATACAAAGTGTATTTTAATATTAATATAAGTACATATATTAATATTAAAATACACTTAGAATGATGTTACATATATATATATATATATTATATATGTATATATATTATATATATAATAGATGTACATATATATATTATATATAAATACGTATAATTAAAATAATAAATAAATAAAATAATAAAATAAATAAATAAAATATTGAAACAAAATTTAATATAAATTATATATGCATATGTAATTTCATTCTAACTGTATTTTGTTATTAATATATATATATCGGTAACAAAATACACTTAGAATGACATTCTATATATATCTATCTATATATAAAATACAAAAAAACGCAAATATATATATATAGATAAATACATATAATTACATAAAAGATTACATTAGTATACGCGTAGAATTTAAATACCTATAAATGCATATATATTAAAATTCTACGTGTATATTTAAATAATCTTTTAACGTAATTATGTGATTTGATTAATTAAAATTTGATTGACATGCCTGACAACACAGGGAGAAAGTGCAGAGAATTTAATTCGCAAGCACTATATTTGACCCTGTAACTCTCCAAGACACCATAAAACCTGTACATAGGGGGTACTGTTTTACTCGGGAGACTTCGCTGAACTCAAATATTAGTGTTTCAAACTGGTAAATTGTATTACAACGATGATATTTTAAGTAAAAGTGACGTTTTTCACATTTTTTACAAGCGAACGGCACTTTTATGGTCTATATTATTGTTGTAATATGTTTTACTGTTTTAAAACACTAATATTTGTGTTTAGTGAAGTCTCCCGAGAATAACAGTACCCCCCATGTACAGGTTTTATGGTGTTTTGGAAAGCTAGAGAGTCACATATAAGGCTTGCATTTCATTTTTTTCACATTGAAATTTGCCAGATTGGTTATGTTGCCTTTGAGAGCGTATGGTAGCCCAGGAATGTGAATTACCCCCATGATGGCATACCATTTGCAAAAGTAGACAACCCGAGGTATTGCAAGTGGGGTATGTCCAGTCTTTCTTAGTAGCCACTTAGTCACAAACACTGGCCAAATATTCGTTTTTTGCTTTTTTCACACAAAAACAAATATGAACGCTAACTTTGGCCAGTGTTTGTGACTAAGTGGCTACTAAAAAAGACTAAACATACCCCACTTTCAATACCTTGGCTTGTCTACTTTTTCAAATGCTATGCCATTATGGGGGTAATGCTCATTCCTGGCTACCACACTGTCTCAAAGGTAACATTACTAATCTGGAAAATTTCAATTTGAAAATGGAATGTTCTATATTTGACCCTGTAACTTTCCAAAACAACATAAAACCTGTTAATGGGGGGTACTGTTGTACTCGTGAGACATTGCTGATTACAAATCTGTGCATTTTTTTGCAGTAAAACCGTGTTATGACATTCACAGTTAAAATGTCAGACGGAAATGCACATTTTAAAAAAAATCTAATTTTCTCACATTTTTTAAAATTTTATTCATAATAAATTATGTTCCATATATGAATAGTTAATGATAGATTAAAGCCCTGTTTCTCCTGAACAAAATGATATATAATAAGTGTGGGTGCATATAATTTGAAAGAGGGGAACTACGGGTGAACAGACATATAGCGCAAATTCCAGTTTTTGTTTACGTTTTGTTTTGATCAGAATGTGCACTATTGACTCCGTCCTGAAGGGGTTATGAACCCTAGTCACACCTCCCTGCATGTGACTTGCACAGCCTTCCATAAACACTTCCTGTAAAGAGAGCACTACTTAGGCTTTCTTTATTGCAAGTTCTGTTTAATTAAGATTTTCTTATCCCCTGCTATGTTAATAGCTTGCTAGACCCTGCAAGAGCCTCCTTTATGTGATTAAAGTTCAATTTAGAGATTGAGATACAATTATTTAATGTAAATTACATCTGTTTGAAAGTGAAACCAGTTTTTGTTTCCCATGCAGGTTCTGTCAATCATAGCCAGGGGAGGTGTGGCTAGGGCTGCATAAACAGAAACAAAGTGATTTAACTCCTAAATGACAGTGAATTGAGCAGTAAAATTGCAGGGGAATGATCTATACACTAAAACTGCTTTATTTAGCTAAAGTAATTTAGGTGACTATAGTGTTCCTTTAACTTCATATATTTGCTCTGTATACAGAATCACCAAGAATCACCAAGAACACAGAAAACCCGCTTCTAAAATAATTAACCATAGTGCATTAAATGTAATGTGTTCAGATACTGATGGTGTATTTTGTTGCACTCTCTCTTATAGAGCTGCTGATTTCATTTTAGAAAAGGAATATGTTTCTCTCTCTACACAAAATAGGGGCATTACATTGTCCTAACAATGTGCCTCTTCCCATGAGGCAGTGATCATATTTAATAAAAACATGCAAAGTCTAAAATCTAATCTTGTAAGACATATTCAATTTTTTCCAAATGCAATGTGCATAATATACAGCACGGCAAAGATGTCTTGGCAAGATTCTATAATAATCCCTGCCAAATACACGCTTAATATTATAGAA
This sequence comes from Pelobates fuscus, assembly GCF_036172605.1. Taxonomy (NCBI): domain Eukaryota; kingdom Metazoa; phylum Chordata; class Amphibia; order Anura; family Pelobatidae; genus Pelobates; species Pelobates fuscus. The sequence continues at coordinate 159,782,681 of NC_086318.1, read as the reverse complement.
CAATAATTTGATTTTGTTTTGGAAGAATAAGGACTTGAAATATACATATAAAAAATCCTGGGTGAAGAAAACATAATTGTTGAGAATAGTCAGCTACATTGGCAAACATTCAGATATTTGTAACCCCAAGAAAGTTTTGATCCATATTCTCATCAAACGTTCTAACATCCTCTTTAAAGTTATCATTAAAGATATCATTAATTGTGTTAATATTAGTTTATCTGCTTTACACTAGTTAACGTAATGTGTTAGTAGTAATACACAGTATTTTGTGTCTGTATATTTTATAAAATGAAAACACTTGCCTTGAACACAAACACTGCTTTTTATCAGCATCCAGTAATTCATAATTCTACGTTAAAGTCTGCTTTTGCTACTGAACAGGGAATGTGACTTATAACAGCTTCCTATACAATACAGCAGATTTAGCAGGTCATCAGTCATTATGAGTAGCATAAATACCGACTATAAAAACAGGGACACATATTTCCTATCATTATTTTCTAAGCAATTTTAATAAATAATATTTAAAAACAAAACACATTGTCCTAAATTAGTGGCTACAATAAGTACATCACCCTAGAGGAGATTCTTTTTAGATATATGTCCCCAAAAGGTTTCCAATGTACAATGCACATGTTAGTATATAATGAATATATATATAAAAAAATGGAAGATGCAAGGTGAATGGTGCATGGTGCATTACGGGAACACAATCCTACTATAAGGTTCTTGAGACATAATAATAATGATGATAATAATAATTAAAAAAACACTGACATTACATCCATAAACTTAAATATCCACATTATATCCATAAACCTTAATTTCATATGTATAAATCCTTTGATTCAAAAGCATTTATCATAACTGAGCCGCTTTATTCGAATCAGCCTCCACAATAAGTCTCTGTCCAATCTACTCATGATGGATTAATTATCACAGCTGTAGAACGTTCAGAATTGAACTTCATTCCCCAATCAGGCTTTCCACAGTTACATCCCTCACATGTTTTACATATGTCTTTGGGACATTTACAATTTGTCCTATTCCTATTGACCTCAGTGTCCAGTCATATAACACATCATATTCAATTGTTTATTCACTCATTAAAATGTTGTGTTCTATAATTGCATTGAACTAGACTGTACATTAGAAAAAGGCATTGTAAAACACATGCAGTTTACCACTCTATAACCATAACCTTGCCCTCCCCAGGCTTCCATTTTACTCCAGATTTCATTACTTTGTGGGTTTACCAGCCAACACTTCTCTGAGTCTGAACACGATTTAACTGAACAATGTCGTGCCTTCTCATTCTTTTCTTCTTCCTTTCTTGTTTAGTTAATCCTGACATTTCTCCGTCACCAATGCATAATGGAATGCCCATTAAGGCAGCAGTAAAGGTAAAATCCAAACATACTCACAAGCTTTCTATTTTAAATGATTTCTTCTGATATTCACAGAAATCTGATTTCTCCTACTGATACTGTTGCTCCAGTTACACCATGATTTAATGGGCCACAGCTGTCCTTCACTCCAGACCCTCTAAGAAAATGGAGTACGCATGCTACTCTCTACTCTGTACGTGTCATCATATCTCCCAAGTCTTTGTCATAGTTGCCTTTTAATGGTACTTCTTTTTTCTGGCTTCTTTATTATTTTCTTGAAGTACTGCCTCTCTCATAATTGGCCATGCCAATGACATCCATTAACATCTCAAAGCAGCTCTAATCTATTGGACCAACTTAAGAGACTATTCCTTACTCACATAACCTGTAATAGTATTCTCTCTAATCTCTGGCCTTCTCTCTGGTCTGTGGATCTACAATATCATGTGCATTCTAACCATATTAACACACCTTATTACAATACATCTTTCCTTAAGAAACATTTCCTCCTTAACATACAAAAGTCTCTACCAATCTCTCTTATCTTCCTTCCTCTTTTATGTATGAGAAAATGTATCCAACACCAGCAGAATTACTATCCATGCTCTTACTATACCCCACACTGACCACTGCATCACATTCATCATGCGTCTGACTCACAGCCAGGTTGCCCACTTACAGTCATTAATGAATAGCACTGCCATGCTCATCTTCCTGACTTCCCATTCCTCCTACACTATGTGCACTTCTACTAGTCCTTAGACTAACTTCCTATATGTTTTAGAGTTTAATTTCAAATCATGATGATTAGGTATGTCTCTTATATAACAATGCTCCAATATCTTCACAAATAAACAAGCATAACCCATCCCAGACATAATAACTATTCTAACATATCCACAGAGCTAGTTATTTGGCTAAAAATGTACTCTTGGCATCCTTAAAGGACAACTGTCACTTTAAAACTATTTTTTTTATAATAATCCTTTCATCAAGTTTTGCAAGGAAATGGATTTTTTTTTAATGAAGTGTATGTAAAAATATTAGACACACTCATCCCTACCCTTACTATAAGACAGGATCATTCAGCTATATACATGCACCTTGGGTCAAACAGTGTTTGAAAACAGACAGTTAGTCTCTATGGTCGTCTCTGCTTCACTCCCTGCACAAAAGCAGGAATGACCATAGAGACTAACTGTCAGTTCTCAAACATTGTTTGACACAAGGTGCATGTATATGGTTGAATGACCCTGTCATATAACAACAGTATGGATAAGTCTTGCTCATGTTTTACATATATTTCATTTAAAACACAAAATATTAGGCATGTGCATGGGGAAAATTTTCGGTTTGGTTCGGCATTCCGAAATTCGGGATTTTCGCTATTCGGAACTTCGGCACTTCGGCACTTCAGCACTTCGGCACTTCAGCACTTCGGCACTTCAGCACTTCGGCACTTCGGCAACTTCGGCACTTCGACACTTCGGAATTTCGGGACTTCGGCACCTCGGGACTTCTCTTGCAGCCGCTTGGTAGATAACTCCCTAATTACCACGGTATTAAGGAGTTATCTACCAAAAGGCCGAAAGACCTAAATTGGTCTTTCAGCCAAATTTACTAATACTAAGTAAAAATTACTTAGTATTAGTAAATTTTTCCCCTACTCGCTATATCGCGAGTAGGGGCATGTCTAGTAAACAGTGAGCAGCCTGTGACTGCTCACTGTTTAAAAAAAAAAGAAAAAAATAGCACTCCCCCCTGGCCCCCACCCCTGAGCGGCGGGTGGGGGCCCTAAATCAGAAAAAAAGGGGGGACCTAATGTCCTCCCCCCCTGGCCCCCACCCCTGAGCGGTGGGTGGGGACCCTACAGTAAAATAAGGGGGGGACCTAATGTCCTCCCACCTGGCCCACACCCATGAGCGGTGGGTGGAGGCCCTAAATACTAATAAGGAGGGGGGACCTAATGTCCTCCCCCCCGGCCCCCACCCCTGAGCGGTGGGTGGGGGACCTACAGTAAAATAAGGGAGGGGACCTAAGGTCCTCCCCCCTGGCCCCCACCCCTGAGCGGCGGGTGGGGGCCCTAAATACTAATAAAGGGGGGACCTAATTTCCTCCCCCCTGGCCCCCACCCCTGAGCGGCGGCTGGGGGCCCTAAATTGTAATAAGGCCACAGGCTGCTCACTGTTTAATAGACATGCCCCTACTCGCGGTATAGCGAGTAGGGGCATAATTTACTAATACTAAGTATTAGTAAATTTGGCTGAAGGAGCAATTTAGATCTTTCAGTCTTTTAGTAGATAGCTCCCTAATACCATGGGAATTAGGGAGTTATCTACTTATTCATTCCTGTCATTACATTGCCTGGCCAAGTAACTTACATTTTATATGAATGTATGTTACTTGATTGTTGTAAGTGTTGCAAATGCTTACAGCTGAAACCTGGCTATGTTTGTATACTTTTTATTTACAATTATTTACAATGTAACATTCTTCTTTCACTGGGTAAGTATATTAGTACTTAGGCAATACTGTGCTTCGGAACTTCGGCACTTTGACACTTCGGAACTTCGGCAACTTCGGAACTTTGGCAACTTCGGAACTTCGGAACTTCGACACTTCTGAACTTCTGAACTTCTGAACTTCTGAACTTCGGTAATTTCGGAACTTCGGGACCTCGGCAATTCGGCACTTCGGCAATTTGGACATTCGGAAGTACCCGAATGTCCGAATTGTCCGAAATTCGTCCGAATACATATTCGGACCGAAACGAATTTCACATGTCTACAAAATATATTTCCTTAATTAAACTTAGTTTTGAAGAGACATTACGCTATACATTTGCTAGCAATTTGGTGAGTAGAAAGTATAGATAAAAAGTTAAACACTTTAAAGGGACACCACATCTTGTTAGATATGTCAGGTGCAATTTAAGTTTTGTAATTAAAAATAAATAAATATGTTTAATGTATTAAACAATTGCTAGAGTTACAGACAAAGGTGTGCAATACCTTGAGAGGCAGTAGCTTCTGAATTACTCAACATGGAAGCAATAGATATGAATTAATTCACTCAACAATGAGTTGGCAACCAACTTTCATAATTTTGAATGAAACACCTAAAGACTTTGGTGATAGAGATTTAGTGATATATTGCTGTTTACATCTAGTTGACCATTCATGTCTACAAGTAATGTCTTTAGAATTAGGGTTTTAAGTTTAAATATTGGTCCAGACATATATTATTTGCTTACAGTACTCAGGCCTCGATTTGATCTTGTTGAAAAAGCTTTAATTTAATATTTTTGGATAAACTTTGAAAATAATTTTCAACATATTAAAATATCAAAAAATATAACATATATAATAAAAAAGTTTATATATCGAAATTAAAATATTTTACATAATATTAAATAATTTTAAAAGTTTATCCAAGAATATTAAATTGTGTGAAAAGCTTATTCAACAATATTAAATCAAGGTCTTAATGAGATACCACACTGACTATGAAAGGGCTGGTTCATAGTCTGTGTTTACTGCATTCCTCAAGTATAAGATGATTCTTGACATTCAGGGTATGGCCTGCTTTTGGTAGGAACTTTTTTTATACACTTGTTGAAATATTTTATCTGTAACTGCCAAAGTAAGCTAAAACGTATATGAAGCCTTCTAAGTGTGTTCTCACAAGAACTTCAACTTTTGTCTGTTCTCAGTAAGTCTCTCACACTAGGTGAACAAAATACAGATTATTTCAGATTTAAATCTGCTACCATGAGTTTTCATTTACTTGTAAATTGACTATTGCCAATCTCTAAAATGCCCAGGAACGTGTTACTCTGCTGTCTATCTACTCTATCAAATTTAAGTACTGATGACAAGTAATGTCCCGAAATGGACTCTTTCGTTGTAATTAAAGGTAAAACACTATTGCAGAAGACCGTTCTCTAAGTTATAGCACAATTAGCAATTAACATTAAACACTTACAGTTTCCAACACTATAACAATGAAGCAGAATTACTCACTAACTTTCATTCTCTCAAACTCAATAGTCACATTTTCGATAGTTTAGACCATTTGTCCACAAGACAATCTTTCTCTAAGTACAATATTGCAAATCAGATGACTTTATGTCAGAAATTATAGCTGTCTGTATCAAGACATTTCACCATGCAGATTATGCAAATGAAACACTACCTGAATCCCAATTGAGGAGCGTCGCTTCTTAAGGAAGTCATCTGATTTTTTCACTAGAACAGCCTTGTCACTGGTGCTTCGGACAGAGCTGATCTTGCTTTCGGAGGCATGGCGCTGTGCTGCAGCAGATTCCAGGGCAAGATTCATGGCCTTGTTGCTATCCAAACTATCGGTGGAGTTGTATAAGCCCCGGCCATCGTGAGGCCATGGGGATATCCTTTGAGTCCGGCTGTCATGGTAGGCATCCTGGGTGGATTCTGTGCTGCTTTGTGCTGTCACTGAGATTAGTGGTTTGGAGGTGGTACGTGGGGGAACAGGTGGTGGTGTTTTTTTGTAATTTGTATATGAAACAGCTGTATGAAAGCAGAAACACTGAATTAGAAACATTGGAAGGGATGGCAGATAACAATGCAGATTACATTAGAATGTATCATTTAAGACAATTATATAATTTATTATTTGCTCTTTTGAATTTCAATTTATCAAAGGCACTTGAGATGCTTGCAGAAGAAAAGACTAGTATATGGAATACATCTGTCTTACAAGCCCTCTAATTAAAGTAGAACATAGCTAAGACCATACTGAAGTCCATGCCATCTTTACCTCACTAGATTCTGTGTTCTGACTTTTAACCATTTGCCAGTTTGGTTTGCTAATGTGAATCCAGCAAAATGTATACATCTCACAAAATATATCATATATATACTTTCTTAGATCACCAATGATATGTGCAATCATAATTTTTGCTGGGCATGTCCAAGACTAGACAATTTCTTTACATGTCATAGTTCTGTACATAATGCAGTATATATATATATATATATATATATATATATATATATATACACTGCCTGGCCAAAAAAAAAAGTCGCCACCTGGATTTAAATGGACACTCCAGGCACGCAGACCACTTCTGTCCATTGGAGTGGTCTGGGTGCCAACTCCCACTACCCTTAACCCTGCAACTGTAATTATTGCAGTTTTCATAAAGTGCAATAGTTACCTTGCAGGGCTAACTCCTCCTCTAGTGGCTCTCTACTAGACAGCCACTAGAGGGCACTTCTGTGTTTATAGCACATGACATGTGCTATAACATAGCTGTACGCCCTCACACTATGTGAGGACCTCCAGCGTCGCTGAAATCCCCATAGGAAAGCATTGAAAGCATTTTTCAATGCTTTCCTATGGGGAGGTCTAATGTGCTTGCTGCCGGCGGCCGTGCATGCTCAAAAGGTCTCCCCCACCGGATGACGTCGGCGGGGGAGGAGCGTGGGCGGACCCTGACCCAGCACCGAAGGACATCAGTGCTGGATACAGATAAGTCACTAAAGGGGTTTGAACCCCTTCAGCAACTTGGGATGGGGGGTGGGAGGGAGAGGGGACCTGCAGTGCCAGGAAAACGGTTTGTTTTCCTGGCACTGGAGAGTCCTTTTAACTAAGCAAATAGGTAAGAGCCTCCTATTGGATAGTTACTGCAACTGACAGCTGGCAACAAGTTGTTTAACCCAACTCATGCAATGAGTAGCTTCTCATTTCCTAAACAACCATGTTAAAAGACACATCCCCGTGGTCGTAGAAAAGATGTTAGTCTGTTTGAGAAGGGTCAAATCATTGGCATGCATCATGCAGAGAATACACTTAAGGAGATTGCAGAAACAACTAAAACTGAGTTAAGAACTGTCCAACTCATTATTAAAAACTGGAAGGAGAGAGGCAGATGAAGTGATGCACCCATCATGCCTAGTTTCTACTGTACAAGCCTGTGGGGGCAGTGCTATGATCTGGGGTTGCTGCAGTTGGTCAGCTCTAGGTTCAGCAACATTATGTGCCCAAAGAATGAGGTCAGCTGACTACCTGAATATACTGAATGACCAGGTTATTCCATCAATAATAGCACGGCCATATTCCAAGATGACAACGCCAGGATTCATCTGGCTCAAATTGTGAAAGAGTGGCTCAGGGAGCATGGGACATCATTTTCACACATGGATTGGCCACCACAGAGTCCAGACCTTAACCCAATTGAGAATCTTTGGGTTGTGCTGGAGAATGTTTTGCACAGTGGTCCGGCTCTCCCATTATCAATACAAGAACTTGGTGAAAAATTAATGCAACAGTGGATGGAAATAACTCTTGTGACATTGCAGAAGCTTATTGAAACAATGCCACAGTGCATGCGTGCCGTAATCAAAGCTAAAGGCGGTCCAACGCAATATTAGAGTGCGTGACCTTTTTTTTGTTGACAACTTTTTTTGGGGCCAGGCAGTGTATATTGTGAGTATTTCAAAAAGATTTTAGACAATCTCCAGATTTCTAAAACTCTAGATAGAGGACTTCTAGAGCACAATACGGATGTAAATCTAGCAACATCTAACATTTTTCTCATGATTACAATTTGTGTATCATACTGTATATCAAGACTGTTCCCCAAACATAATCATTTGTTTTATTGATGTGAATCCAGCAAAAAATTATATATTTCACAAAATATATACTATATATATATCTCAGTATATATTGTTAAATATATACTCTGTGTAGAAAACACTGCTATTAAACATATGCTTAGTGTTCTGCTCCATACAATCATATTAATCGAGGATGATGCAGTATGGTTTCTAACTGCCTCAAGCTCAATGCATCTGACTCTTGAGCTGCTGGTTGAATGAGACTTGTTTTATATAGAAGGTTATATAGAAGGTCTGATTCAACCAGCAGCTCAAGAGTCAAATGCATCAAGCTTAAGGCAGTTAGAAACCATACTGCATCATCCTCGATTAATATGATTGTATGTAACAGAACACTAAGCATATGTTTAATAGCAGTGTTTTTTTAACCCCTTAAAAATGACATTCCAGAAGTTTGGTCCTTAAGGGGTTAATAGCACAGAGATAGAAGAGAAATATTTCACACATTAAAAAATATAGCATTTTAATTGATTCTGGTTACAACCTGTAAAATAGATACAACCTCTCTACATGGATACATCCTATTATAGTGGGTGTGTTCTTCATCAATGCTCCTGAACCCTCTCCGCAGGGCACAGCTAACAGTCCAAGATTTATGGATACCCCGGGTGTGTCTAAGGTGTTTAGAAAAATAAAAAAAAACACACCTTAGAATGTATGGTGTTTTTAGTTTTTAGTTTTTTTTTAAACACCAGAATAATCCCTAAATGCTGGACTGTTAGCTGTGTCTCGAGGGTTGAGGAGCACTGCTCCACATGGACTAGAAAGTCTTCCAATATATACTTTATATTATTATTCAATATAGATACATTGGCAATATTTGCAAGAAATGACAGACATGCACTGTGTTGTAGATTTCTTTTTCAAAACGTTTGTGTTCATCTGAGAAGAATGTTACATGTGGAGAAGCTACTGTTGGTAAGGAAACACTGGAGCTCTAGATTGAAAAGAGTAACATTGTTTGATGTTTGTTGAGTTTTGCTTGTGGACCAATGTTTAGCTATATAGAGAGATGTTGATATATGGTGTTATACTAACTATAGGAAAGGGTATTGATTATATGAAAGGTACTAAGAAGAGCAGGATTGAGATTGCCCAAGGCCTTTGGCAGGATGCAGAGATTGGGGCCCCTTCCTGGAATCCTGGGATTCATGCAGACACTGCACTCACACAGATGCATACATTCACATATACACTCACTCACAGACCCACCATAACAGATACATTAACAGACACAGATACACACTGCCTCATACACACACACACACACACACACACATATATATATATTACAAATATACTGTATACAAACAACGATACACACTGCTGCACACATTTACACAGCACATACAAACAAATACATAGACACACATATACACAAACACATAGATACATACTGTAACACACAAACAGATACACAGCCACACATATAAATAAATGGATACACACTGCCATACAAACACGCAGATACATACTGTCATATACACTGTTATGCATATACAAAGACTGACACACACACACACACACACATTGAGCTTTGCTTTAGCCACTCTCCTCTTTGTCTGTCTTTTGCTGGAGGAGGGTGGCTTCCCTGTGTTCCAGTGTGGCCAGCAGTGAGCGGCAACAGGCTATGTATCAGGGCTCTCCTTTCCCTTAGGTGTGGCTTCTTGCACCAGGAGGAAGTGAGCTGACATCACTTACTCCCAGTACTGCCATGCAGGAAATGAAGAGGCAGTGCTCTGTGCATTGGTGCAGGCAGCACAGAGAGATCTGTTGATTTACCTGCCAGCTCAGAGAATGACCAAAAACATACAGAGATAAAGTTCAGGCCAAGACAGGGGTCCACCAGTGCCCTGTCTTGGCTCACGCATTTGGCGGGCGCCTATGCTGCCTTGTGGGTACTAAGTGTGGGGGACAGAAAACAGTTTAAACAAAAGTAATATATACAGGGAGTGCAGAATTATTAGGCAAGTTGTATTTTTGAGGATTAATTTTATTATTGAACAACAACCATGTTCTCAATGAACCCAAAAAACTCATTAATATCAAAGCTGAATATTTTTGGAAGTAGTTTTTAGTTTGGTTTTAGTTATAGCTATTTTAGGGGGATATCTGTGTGTGCAGGTGACTATTACTGTGCATAATTATTAGGCAACTTAACAAAAAACAAATATATACCCATTTCAATTACCAGTGAAACAAATATAACATCTCAACATTCACAAATATACATTTCTGACATTCAAAAACATTACAAAAACAAATCAGTGACCAATATAACCACCTTTCTTTGCAAGGACACTCAAAAGCCTGCCATCCATGGATTCTGTCAGTGTTTTGATCTGTTCACCATCAACATTGCGTGCAGCAGCAACCACAGCCTACCAGGCAATGTTCAGAGAGGTGTACTGTTTTCCCTCCTTGTAAATCTCACATTTGATGATGGACCACAGGTTCTCAATGGGGTTCAGATCAGGTGAACAAGGAGGCCATGTCATTAGATTTTCTTCTTTTATACCCTTTATTGCCAGCCACGCTGTGGAGTACTTGGACATGGCGTGTGATGGAGCATTGTCCTGCATGAAAATCATGTTTTTCTTGAAGGATGCAGACTTCTTCCTGTACCACTGCTTGAAGAAGGTGTCTTCCAGAAACTGGCAGTAGGACTGGGAGTTGAGCTTGACTTCATCCTCGACCCGAAAAGGCCCCACAAGCTCATCTTTGATGATACCAGCCCAAACCAGTACTCCACCTCCACCTTGCTGGCGTCTGAGTCGGACTGGAGCTCTCTGCCCTTTACCAATCCAGCCATGGGCCCATCCATCTGGCCCATCAAGACTCACTCTCATTTCATCAGTCCATAAAACCTTAGAAAAAATCAGTCTTGAGATATTTCTTGGCCCAGTCTTGACGTTTCAGCTTGTGTGTCTTGTTCAGTGGTGGTCGTCTTTCAGCCTTTCTTACCTTGGCCATGTCTCTGAGTATTGCACACCTTGTGCTTTTGGGCACTCCAGTGATGTTGCAGCTCTGAAATATGGCCAAACTGGTGGCAAGTGGCATCTTGGCAGCTGCACGCTTGACTTTTCTCAGTTCATGGGCAGTTATTTTGCGCCTTGGTTTCTCCACACGCTTCTTGCGACCCTGTTGACTATTTTGAATGAAACGCTTGATTGTTCGATGATCACGCTTCAGAAGCTTTGCAATTTTAAGAGTGCTGCATCCCTCTGCAAGATATCTCACTATTTTTGACTTTTCTGAGCCTGTCAAGTCCTTCTTTTGACCCATTTTGCCAAAGGAAAGGAAGTTGCCTAATAATTATGCACACCTGATATAGGGTGTCGATGTCATTAGACCACACCCCTTCTCATTACAGAGATGCACATCACCTAATATGCTTAATTGGTAGTAGGCTTTCAAGCCTTCACAGCTTGGAGTAAGACAACATGCATAAAGAGGATGATGTGGTCAAAATACTAATTTGCCTAATAATTCTGCACTCCCTGTACAACTTATATACAAGAAAATCGAACATGCAGTTTTAATATGAAAATCACAGATTGCAACTAGCTTTATTTTACAGACGCTTGATAGACAGCATTGAGACTGGAATTCTGTGAAATGCCTGCTGCATCCTGACAATTTTATGACATTAATTAAGAAAATATGTTTCTATAAAAAAAATGTAAATCCTGCAGAATATATACTATATATGTGTATCTATAAATAAAGCATGTAAAACAGTCCTTATGCAACAAGAAAATAATAAGCATGGTATTGAATATATTTTTCTAATTGTGTTAAACTCAGTCAGTAAGTTTGCACTAGGTTTGCATTTGTCCCATTAAAAAAGTAAAATAAAACTTGTGAATAAAACTGAATAACTGTTCGGTAATGTATGGACTGTTTTTACAATATTTTTTTCTACGGCTTAATGAACATACTATATGTATATTTATTGTGAAATGTTACCTTGTACATATATATATACATTGTTGTAGATGGGCAAAATAGTTTTCTTTTCTTCTGTACCCTTTTCCCTAGTTTGTTTTTCCCAAAATATGTATTTTACTATGTTTTGAAAAATGTTCAATAAAGATTATTTGAGAAGACTGTGAATGATATGCTAACAGTGTGAAACAATCTAGATGGAGGCATTATGTTTGGGGAAAGGTCTTGATATACAATATGATATACAAGAATTGTAATAATGAGAAAAATGTTAGATGTTAGATATTGCTAGAATAATACCAGTATTGTATTCTAGAAGTACGCTATTAGGTGTTTTAGAAATCTGGAGATTTCTGCCTATCAGCATTTGTCAGAACAAATGATTGATATGTGATGTTCACAACACAACAGTTTGGATGACAGCAGAATAGATTGTCTAAAATCTTTATTAAATACTCACATTGATTTTTTTGGAAAGGGGACTACTCTGTATTCTGTATTTTCTCTCAGCTTGGCAACAATTTACAAAAGGAAGTGCTACCACTGTCAGATCTTGTCAATTTCCCCAGCCATCACTAGTATGGCTTTGAGGAAAGAAGTTTGGTCTCCAGGATCCCCTTTGGTCTCCCAGGATCCTTCACAGACATGCACAAGAGTACAGCACTGTCAATGGCTCATGCCAGATGAAGATCCAAGCATCAGAAGAGGGCCTCCTGGATAGAGATAGTGATGGCTGTGAGGGACAGTTTCTAAGTGGAAGAGAATTGAGGAGTGATCTATACACCAAATTAATGATTAATGATCATAACAATTAATGATCTATACACCAAAGCATGATCTATACCAGTGGTTCCCAAACCTTTTAGGTTCAAGGCGCCCTTAATTTTTCAATATTTTTCCAAGGTGCCCAAGTCAAAAAAGAATTCTAGGTTGTATAAATGTACACTGCAGCGGCATATACTGGGCCCATGTTTGGCAGAAATGCTTGCTATTCAAGCACAGATCCAGAACCTAATTTTGAGAGGGCCACTAGTAGATTATTTAAAAAACAATCCAGGCACAATAACCACTACATCACTTTGTAATGGTTATGGTGCCAGAATTGCCTTAGTGCCCTCCCAGAGTAAGTAGCCAAACTGTTTAAGAACAATTGGACAACTTACCTGGGATCTGCCCCTAGTAGTGGTCAGGGGCAGATAACTAAATAACGTGTGTGTGTGTGGGGGGGGTGGTGCAGTGTGAGGGCTCCAGTGTGTGTGTGTGGGTTGCAGTGTGTGCGTGTGAGGTGTGCAGTGAGTGTACGGGGGTGCATTGTGTTTGTGAAGGATGAAGTGTGTGTGTGAGGGGTGCAGTGTGTGTGTATGTGGGGCAGTTTGTCCGTGAGGGGTACAGTGTGTGTGTGTGTGTGTGTGTGTGTGGGGAGGGCTGTGTGTGTGTGTGGGGAGGGCTGTGTGTGTGTGTGGGGGGGAAGGTTGTATGAGGAGTACAGTGTGTTGAGGGGCAGGTTGTGTAAGGGATTCAGTGTGTGTAGAGGGGCAGTGTGTGTGGGTGGGCAGTGTGTGTGAGGGGTACAGTTTGTGTGTATGGGGGGTAAAGTGTGTGTATGGGGGGATGTGTGTGTATGGGGTGGCAGTGTGTGTGTATGGGGGGTAGAGGGGGTAAATATGGCTAGTTTTCTGGATGGAGTTGATTTATTATTCACTGTTCAAATCCAAGCCAAACAAAGGAGATGCGCAGTCACACCAGGAGACCCAGGGATTATTGCTCTAATATAATTTATTTTTATTACATCGTGCAAAAATTGAAGGTTTTTGTTCTGTTGATACTTGTCTATTAAGACGATTAATAAAAAAAATCCCAACTGCTTACAGCATACCATCAGTTATATCTGTTTCAATGGCTATGTGGACAAATGATACAATAATAGTAATACAATGATACAATAACTCCACTATTACATCAGAGGGAAAATGGAAATAAGTATCCATGCATATGTTGCAAAACTGTCTGGTTAGACTTTACTAATATTTTTTAGGATAATACCTGCCCTTCTAGTGGAGAGAAAAAGAACATCAGATGTACAAATAAATATATTAGCCCTTACACTATTGCCGATGATGTGAAAGAAAAGCAGTGTAGTAACGATTTTCACCTGGTCAGTAAGCAGTTAATTTTTTATTTTAATTTTTTATTATTCATATATTTAACCATGCCCCTGCTGGTTGTTTGACACATATTATGGATATTTAAGGTACTACCAGCAGAAATCTGTGGAAGTGTTTGTTCAATTGCAATTCAGTGTTTGAAAACTTACAGGGTTTGCCGCTAAAGTGCAAAGTCAAAGTGAATTTCAAATTTAGGGTAAAAAATTGCCAAACTGGAAAAATTCTCCAGGTATGTTTCTAGTGTGGCTGCTTTGTCCTACAATTAAATTTCACTTTGAATTCTCACTTTTGTGAATAACCCTGTACCTGAATTCCATATTTCTGACATTTGGATCTTTTCACTGGTATTTTATATAACAAACTGCAAATTGTACATTAGATGCATTTTCCCTGAATTTACCTCCAAATTGTTTTTAGTGAATATTTGAATTTAAATTTCAGGTAATTCTGTGATTTTCACAGAATTTTGCGATTTAGAAGCCAATTTAACCTTTAGTTAATACTCCGTATAGTTGTGTCTTACAACCAACTAGAAGATGTTTTAGGAGCAAAACCAATGAATGCATCTTCAGCAGAGACCCATAGGGCCATTGCTTCTGAGGATACGACAGAAAAAACATCTCTGCCAAGCTGAATGTACAGCAAAGTTGTTAAGTGTAGTGGCAAAGTATGGCCCACGTCTGCTTGGTGGTTGATTAGACACCTGGAAACTCGATAAGCCCTCAGGTTAGGGCAACAAGTACCATGCCTTCACACATCTATTATAATGTCTGTAAAACTGCAGGAGGTATTTTATCTCATCACGTCTGTAATGTAACATGTAAAGTGCGAAGTTTAATTCTTAACGCTATATAAATATAATATACTGAATTAAATATGCAGTGTAACTAACAGTGTTTATTGTATATCCTGTGTACATTAATGTAAGCCATAACGTTCTAAGTGTAACACTTAATGTTATATTAATATGATGTACATACATACTATTGAATTTTATTCCATTTCTCTTTTTGCTATGGAAAACAAACTCATTAGTACGCACTAAGTAATATTCTTCCCTCATTTCCATTCACATTGTGGCTAATTAATTAAGTGGCCCTTACATAAGCAATCACTATCTGTTTGTCAGTTAAAACTATAAATTGGATCAGTACTAAAATAAAAATAGCTTTTTTTCTAAAGATTAATTAGCCAACTGCAAAAGCAAGAACTCGAATCATGCATGGTCAATTTTCAGCTACATTCATTGATTGTGCTTGAGTGTTTAAGGTTTAATCACTAGAGTACTTCTTGTAACAAAATGATGCCAATACTTAATGCTAAGAGATCATCATTCACGATGAATGGATGGACAAGCATTTTTCTTTTACTTTGTAAGAGATAATACAACCTCCAGTCGTAAAACAAATCACCAACAGTAATGTTTTCAGTTCCATGTGTTTGTGTGTGAATATATTATGCATATACAAGAAGAAAATATGTATATTAAACATACCAACAGTAGGACATGGAGAATTATTTCAAACTAGTAATATATTTTTAGTGGTTTATTTTTATTTTATGGTTTATTGCTTATGATTCCAGCAGGCCTTGCACACAATAAACAAGAAGGACAGTCTGTTTAGTGACTCCATAAATTGATTAGCAAAAGGACAATTGTGTATAATATAAATAATAATAATGATGATAATAAAAAAATAATATATATATATATATTGAAAAGGGAAAGGATAGGTTAGTGTTAAAGTAGGGTTAGTGTAGAGTTATTATTTGGCTAGGGTAAGGGTTATTGCTGTTTTAGGGATTGGGATAGTGTAGGGTGAAGATTTAAGGGTAAGGTTAAATTAGATATACAGTTAGTGATACTGTAAGCATAGGGGTAGGGTTGGTATAGCGTTGGGCAGGTGATTGGTAAAGGGTTAACATTAACTACCAAAATGAATGTAGACCCTAGACCAGTGATGGCGAACCTATGGCACACGTGCCACAGGTGGCAGGCCGGGCCCTCTCTGTGGGCACGCGGCCAAAGGTTCACCATCAATGCAGAGTAGGCAACGTCCTGCCTGTTTTGGGCAGGCGCCTACTCTGCTTCCGTGTCGGGAGGCAGGGGGAGGGATCTGTGAAGCAGCTCCCCTGTCCTCCCGCACGATGCTGTGTGGAGGGTTGCCGAGCGTTACCATGGCAACGCTCCACACAGCATCGCGCGGGAGGACAGGGGAGCTGCTTCACAGATCCCTCCCCCTGCAGTGCTTACCACCACCGGACCACCAGGGATGGCTGTGTCCCCCCCCCCCCCACTTTACTAAAGGTAAGAAGGAGGGGGGATACTGACACACAGCACCCCTACCACCCCACAGCACCCCTACCCCCCAGCAGTACCCCTACCCCCCAAGCAGTACCCCTACACCCCACAGCACCCCTACCCCCCAGCAGTACCCCTACCCCCTGACAGCACCACCCCTACCCCCCAGCAGTACCCCTACCCACCACAGCAGTACCCCTACCCGCCCACACACAGTAACCCTACCCCCAGCAGTACCCCTACCCCCCACAGCACCCCTACCCCCCACAGCACCCCTATCCCCCCACAGCAGTACCCCTACCCCCACAGCACCCCTACCCCCACAGCACCCCTACCCACCCAGCAGTACCCCTACCCCCAGCAGTACCCCTACCCCCCACAGCAGTACCCCTAACCCCTACAGCACCCCTACCCCCCACAGCATTACCCCTACCTCCCCCAGCAGTACCCCTACCCCCCCACAGCACCCCTACCCCCCACAGCACCCCTACCCCCCCACACACAGTACCCCTACCCCCCACAGCAGCACCCTTACCCCCGCCCAGCACCCCTACCCCCCACACAGCACAGCACCCCTGTCACACACACATTACCCCTCGTACACACACACAGCACCCCCCCACACACACACAGCACCCCCCCACACACACAGCACCCCCCCACACACACACACAGCACATCCCACACACACACAGCACCTCACACCTCAATGCAGTATGTGTGTGTATTCAGCAGTATGTGTGTGTGCGTGTATTCAGCAGTCTGTGTGTGCATGTATTCAGCAGGCTGTGTGTGTGTGTGCGTGTATTCAGCAGTCTGTGTGTGTGTGTGCGTGTATTCAGCAGTCTGTGTGTGTGTGTGTGCGTGTATTCAGCAGTCTGTGTGTGTGCGCATGTATTCAGCAGTCTGTGTGTGTGCGTGTATTCAGCAGTCTGTGTGTGTGCGCATGTATTCAGCAGTCTGTGTGTGTATTCAGCAGTCTGTGCGTGTATTCAGCAGTCTGTGCGTGTATTCAGCAGTCTGTGTGTGTGTATTCAGCGGACTGTGTGTGTACTCCTACCCCCCAGCAGTACCCCTACCCCCCGACAGCACCACCCCTACCCCCCAGCAGTACCCCTACCCCCCACATCACCCCTACCCCCCCCACACACAGTAACCCTACCCCCCAGCAGTACCCCTACCCCCCACAGCACCCCTACCCCCCACAGCACCCCTATCCCCCACAACAGTACCCCTACCCCCCACAGCACCCCTACCCCCACAGCACCCCTACCCACCCAGCAGTACCCCTACCCCCCAGCAGTACCCCTACCCCCCACAGCAGTACCCCTACCCCCCACAGCACCCCTACCCCCCACACAGTAACCCTACCCCCCACAGCACCCCTACCCCCCACAGCACCCCTACCCCCCACAGCACCCCTATCCCCCACAGCAGTACCCCTACCCCCACAGCATCCCTACCCACCCAGCAGTACCCCTACCCCCAGCAGTACCCCTACCCCCCACAGCAGTACCCCTACCCCCCACAGCAGTACCCCTACCCCCCACAGCACCCCTACCCCCCACAGCAGTACCCCTACCTCCCCCAGCAGTACCCCTCCCCCCCACAGCACCACCACCCCCCCACAGCACCCCTACCCCCCACACACAGTACCCCTACCCCCCACAGCAGCACCCTTACCCCCGCCCAGCACCCCTACCCCCCACACAGCACAGCACCCCTCTCACACACACATTACCCCTCATACACACACACAGCACCCCCCCACACACACACAGCACCCCCCCCCACACACACAGCACCTCCCACACACACACACAGCACCTCACACCTCAATGCAGCATGTGTGTGTATCCAGCAGTATGTGTGTGTGCGTGTATTCAGCAGTCTGTGTGTGTGCGTGTATTCAGCAGTCTGTGTGTGTGTGTATTCATCAGTCTGTGTGTGTGTCCGTGTATTCAGCAGTCTGTGTGTGTGTGTGCGTGTATTCAGCAGTCTGTGTGTGTGCGTGTATTCAGCAGTCTGTGTGTGCGCATGTATTCAGCAGTCTGTGTGTGTGCGTGTATTCAGCAGTCTGTGTGTGCGCATGTATTCAGCAGTCTGTGTGTGTGCGTGTATTCAGCAGTCTGTGTGTGTGCGCATGTATTCAGCAGTCTGTGTGTGTATTCAGCAGTCTGTGTGTGTATTCAGCAGTCTGTGTGTGTATTCAGCAGTCTGTGTGTGTATTCAGCAGTCTGTGTGTGTATTCAGCAGTCTGTGTGTGTGTATTCAGCGGACTGTGTGTGTGTATTCAGCGGACTGTGTGTGTACTCAGCGGACTGTGTGTGTATTCAGCGGACTGTGTGTGTGTATTCAGCGGACTGTGTGTGTGTGTACTCAGCAGTCTGTGTGTGTGTGTACTCAGCAGTCTGTGTGTGTGTGTACTCAGCAGTCTGTGTGTGTGTGTGTACTCAGCAGTCTGTGTGTGTACTCAGCAGTCTGTCGGTATGTGTATTCAGCAGACTGTGTGTGTGTATTCATCAGTCTTTGTATTCAGCAGTCTTGTGTGTGGGTGTGTATTCAGCAGTCTGTGTGTGTATGTATTGCATTTGTTGAAGATACTAATAAATATAAGCTTAATTTTATCTATTTATATCATTATTTAAAATTTGTATCATTGAACTCTCTGTGTTCTTTTAAAACAAAAGTTATTAGTTCGGACAACAGTATGAGTTGTTTTTTCTAAACTTAAACCTCAGTATTTGGGTTTAATTGCCGTGTTGGCACTTTAAGGAAAAAAAAGTTGGCATGTATTGCTGTTTGGGCACTCGGGCTCAAAAAGGCTCGCCATCACTGCCCTAGACATATGAGTTGTTTGACAATCAGGACTGATAGAGGAATGTATTTTTAGTTATCTTTGTTTGCACTGGATTTGTAAATATTATTAAATGCAAAAAAATGCAAGAAAATGAAAAAATCTAAATGAGCTTCAGCATGTACAAAAAAAAAAGACTATAGTAAACACATATGGGTAAAGTGGGTATCTAGATAACGCTTTCTAAATTTCATTTGGAATAGTATGAGTTTTCAATGTAATCACATGTCACAACCTTTTTCTACTACTAACGTCATTGAATTTAGAAATTGTTATTGACTATAAAACCTACTATAACTTCAGCTTGACATTGTTAATCACACAATCTCGTGATCAGTATGCGAAGTAATAAACAAACAAAATGGATTTATCTTAGAAAGATTACTTGCCGGTTTGACCCCTTTTATAGCGCAGTGATGATGATAAAAGGTGACAGGTGTGTCATTAACCTACTGTGTTCCAAACAGACACTGAAATTAACGTATGTTTCTTTAACAGTTTAGGTATAATGTGACAGCTTAGGTATAATGTACACGTGTTTGTATTGGCATTACGTTTGTTGTTATTTTGTTACAGCCTTGTACATACTTTTTTTGCTATAATTGATTTACAAGTAATTGACAGTAAAGATCTAGTCATATTACATCACATGTCATCAGGGGAGGTGTTTGTTCCGCTTGTCCACAAACACATTTAACATTTCTGAGGTATTGGTTAGGTTTTGAGGTATTGAAATATATTCTCTGGGGTTTAAATTTTTTTAGAGGGACACTATAGCCACAGCTAAAAGTACTTATTCTGGTATCTATACCCGGTCCTTGCAGGCTTTGTAATGTAAACACTGCCTTTTCCATGCAACTTCATGTTTTGCAGCGTGTGCGCATTAGCCACTGAATGCTTTCCTATGGAAAAGCATTGGATTGATTGGGATCATTAGTGTTATGGTAAGGGTTTGTGTTAATGCTATTTTAGGGTTAGTGATTGTAACGGCATCCCCAGGCATAAAAGGGGTTAACAGCCGTTTAGGAGATATTCCCCTTCCCTATATACAGGCAGCTACTGTAGACACCAATCCACCGAACCGGAGAAGCATACGAATGCTCTTAAACATATGAATGCTGTAAACAGCTGAATAGGAAAAACAGTTTACACTCCTAGCAATCGGTCTGAAACAGCATACAATTCAATTCCCCCCAAGAACGAGATGGCACTTCGTTTGAGGGTCAAGCAGAACAGCCAGAGCTGTGGGTTTATTGTTCTTATATACACATTCTTACACATTAGTACCACCCACAGGGTTTTGTAAAACAACCGATAAACACATACAATACACTCAGACACTCCCACACAAAATCCTCCCCTCTGCCTATGATACAATTACCTTACACAATGGGTTAATGTAATTATCACAGGCAGAGAAATGGACAGTTTTACACAATATTCATAACTTTAAAAGTATGCATCACATTCACATTCACATAAAACTTACATTTTCAGAATCAGCATACTCCAAATACAAACATATGTAAAAATCATCCAAATTGGTCCAGTGATTCAAAAGATAGATCGAAGTCCAAATGAAGCATGGCTTTTCTGCCCAAAACCAGTTTCACAGAGTCTTCTATCCTGGAGATATTTGGGAAATAATCCAATTATCTCCAAGGACAGAGGCAAAACTCCATTGAACACATGGTAGCAAAAGACAATAAAATACATAAAAATAAATAACTGTGCAGCTATTGCATAAAACAGGTACATTCAACATATCCCCAGATAGCTTAGATCTGAGCGCACATTATGACTGAATGGCGCTCAGAAGATCACATACATACAGTTCAATTGCCATGGAGCCAAACTCTTTCACATAGTCTTTCGTTATACAAATGGGCTCCATGGCATAGCTATCTGGGGTATTACTGTTCAAATAGGGCAAGTACCGAATGAACCGGCTTTCGTGTCTATGCAGGGGAAAATCAAGCGTTTCAACATGGGGCCATAGTCTAAAGGCAGCAGGCGGGCAACCAAGCTCCTCCAATGCACAGTGGCGAGATTGGTCTCGTCACAGTGATAATGTAGGTTTAAAAGGACACTACAGGCACCCAGACCACTTTAGCACATTGGAGAGGTCTGGGTGTATATTACAAAATCCCATAACCCTTCAAGGGTAATTATTGCAGCTTCCAATAAACTGCAATAATTACCACTAGCGGGACTTCCAAGTCGTTAGGTGACTTTTGGATGCCTAACTGACGTTGGATGTCTTCACGCTATGGTGGAAGTACTAATACGAGCGTGTCCATTGCTGCACATGCTCATTAGGTCTCCGCCGATGTCAGCAACCAGTAGCAGAGGCGAGATCGAGCCCAAGACAGTGCTGAGGGACATCGGTGCTGGACTCAGGTGAGTGATAGAAGGGATTTTACAAAACTGCAAATGTTTTACATTGCAGGACTAAAAGGGACACTGCACCTAGACCACTTCAATGAGATGAAGTAGCCTGGGTGCCTATAGTGTCCTTTTAATCATTCATGCCCTTAATGGCCTCATCTGTAACAGTGCCCCTGTTGCTTTAACCCTGGAGCTGCAAACATTGCAGTATCAGAGATGTTTAATGTTTAACCCCTTAAGGACACAACTTCTGGAATAAAAGGGAATCATGACGGAATAGTTCCATCATGTATCCGTAAGGGGTTAAATTGCAGTGTTACGACTTCCTCTCCATGAAACAACACTAGACTTTCTCATGCTCTGCACGAGGACGTTCAGAGTATTGAAAAACCCCATAGGAAAGCATTGAGTCAGTGCTTTTCTTTGGGGAAGGCAGTAGGATACCAAATCACTGTGATGCCAAAAGGAGGCCAACCTATCACCGATGAACCCCAGCGCTGGAATCAGGTAAGGTAAAGGTTTTCAACCCTTTCTTTGCAGCCAGGGGGTAATGCGAGGGAGGGGGATGGCAGAGGGCACTATTGTGTTAGGAATACAGTTTTGTATATTGTTCCTTTAAGGGGTAAAAAAAAAACTAAAGCAAAAATAAGCCTTTGTAGTTGGCTGTATTTAACCATTTAAAATGAATTATTATGCTGACTAAAATGTCAGCAGTTTTGTATTCCTAGCACTATAGCATCCGTTTAAGCCTGCCTTTATTTTAGAAGTCAGTATTTCATTATATGTGTTTCAAAGTAAAGCAAAGCCCCTACCAAGCCATTATATAAACAAAAATATGCTACTAACTTCCACCTATCTGCAGACATATTGTTTTGCTTTGCAAAGAAAACCTAACAAAGTATGTCTGTCTTTAGTAACAGTACTGTTTGTGCCATCAGTAGTAAATACTTGCACATTGAACTGGAGACTAACAGATAAGTGACTTTTAGAATTTAGATCAAAGATGACAGAGTTTTTCCAACTATACTATCATGTAGCTTGCTGACAAGATGCCAAATAATTTACCCCCTCAGCAATCTTTTTCAACAAAATAATAAATTAAGAAAAAGTACATTTTTATATGTAAGTCAATTTATGGTTTTATCCTTAGCCAACTATTCATCACATGGTTACTATATATATTACCTTTTTCTTTAAGCTGTCTTCTAGTCATACCCCGTACCTTTATCTGGCACACCTGTCTATTTTTTGCTTTGTGCTTCTGTATATTTCCCAAAGCTATTTCAGCTTTAATAAATCACTGCTATGTTTGTGGACCATAAACTTCCTTTTTCATCTATTTTTACTAAATCTAACTGGCCTAATACAATGATATGTTGAAGGATGATTAGAAGAACATCACTGGATGGGAATAGCCCAAGTTCAGTTTTATAAAATGTATCCAAGGTTGTTCTAGCTGCAAACCGGATGCAAGCTATTTTGAACAATAATTTGTCTGTGGTTTATTTTCCCATCACATTTATATACACTCGGTCTATAGTAACTAGAAATGGGCAGATGCAATTGCCTTTTAGTTAGAAGTACTTCTGTGTAAAAATATGGAACATATATGTATATACACTGTTCAATTACACATACATATCTGGCTACGCATTATAGAACGGCTCCAGCCAGTTTAATAAGGCATTGGTATGCTTCAAACAGCAACATCATTTAGAAAGTGGCGGCTTATTCTGTTACTTGTGCAAAAAGATGTCTGGAGAGGCTTTGTCTGGTTCCACCATTATAATTTTTTTATTTTTTTAAAACTCATTTAATAAATTTTTCCACTAATTGTGTAACTTGCCCTTACAAACTAATTTAACCTTTTTATTATATCTTTATATATATTTTTTCTTCATTCTCATCTTTTATCTTCTCTTTCTCTACGAGCCACTTTTCCATTTTTTTCCCCCCAAAATCCAATTTTCACTATTATTCTTACCCTTACACATATCCTGTGTCCTTAAACAAGTTTCCACTCCTTTGTTTCTATCTTTAATTTTCTCATTGGTCTATACTAGCATTATCTTTCCACACTTCAGGCTCTTTTGATATTTACTTACTCCTCTAGTAATTTGATATTTACTTACTACTCTAGTAATTTCCTATGCGTTTTATATCAAGTCTTCTTCCTTCTTCTCCCTGTGCCCTCCCCTTATTTAAAATGATTCACCATTCATGTTCTAAACATTTTTCACTTATGTTCCTATCTACTTTAGTCTACCTCGGCCTTTTGTTCTTCAATCTCCACTTGTCATTCTTATCACTATCCACTTTTGTGCTCCATATTTCTTTCTACATTCTTTGTAACTCATTTATATCTGTCTGTCATTTTCCCTGCCACATTTGCCTTTAGCCAGGTGACATGTTGTGGTTCTTTTAGACCCACTAATTCATACCCTGCTTATTTTTTATTTGCTGTTTTTACTGTTCACAAACGTTAAGTCCAGCTACTCTAGGGCCTGGTAATACAGACTGTGTTGCCTAGACTGTATTTCCATCCTGCTACCTATCTATTTCCTGTGTTTGGGTTTTGCGTGTCAGGTCCCCACCTGCCTTGACAGCCCCCTTATTTAATTTTGTTTATTCTTTGCCTCACTCATCACTGTCTGTCTACACATCCCTTCCTCTTGTACTCCACCTCACTAAGCCCACAACCTGATAAACAGCTACTTACCTACCTTTCTTCAGTGAGGGTGTCTCAGGTCTCTCTTTTTTACTTTGCATGTCCCTGTAGTGTATGAGCATTAATACGGTAGTAAATAGTTATGGCCCTGGTTTAAGAGAGGGGACACGGGACACCATACATAGAAATGGTATAATCTTGCCCAGATGCCATAATATTCAAGATGACGACGATAATAGCCATTTTCTATTTCATTTCACAGAACTGAAGCAACTATGGAAAATCAGGCAATTTCAATAAAGTAGGTATGCAAAAGAATAATTATAGTTCAGTGAAATCTTGTCTGTAAATTTCTGACAATTCCATATCCTTGTATTATAAACAAAGTTTGCAGCTACAGTTAAGTAAAGTAAAGGCTTGATCCATATTCTGTTACCTGTTGTTGTCCTCGTACTCGAAGTGACATTGGAAGATGTAATAACAGGAACACTATCATCATCCTGGGAATAACCAGCCTGTATAGCTCTCAGGTAACTGTGGCTTCTTGTCCGAAAGCATCCCTGGAGATCTAAAGCATCCATAGCATGAGCATCAACTTCACTAAACACTGACTCACAAACTGATTCATACTGCCCATTTATCTCGGTTTCGCTCATCTGAAAGAAAGGAAAACTGCATTGGAATGACATCTATATGTGCAAACTAAAGTGGAGTTAAAATGCAATATATAGTCATGGTAACAAATTTACCATAAACAAAATGATGATAGAATGTGCCGAGATGATGCTAATATAGAAAGAAGAATTAATGCTTTCTACTACAAGGTCATTAAGCAATGGACTGTAGAGAAGTGGATGATAAATAGTGCTGGTTAATAAAGCATTATAATAAGTGAACATTTACTAAATGAACATACAGAAAGAAGTTGAACAGCCATTATTTAAAGAGCAAACAGGTATAAGATAGATGGCTTTAAAGCATTATTTTTCATATTTTAATGTTTCTGCTTTTTATGCATATTGCTTTGATATGATTATCTACTCTATCATGTTTTAACCTCCTGTCTGACTTAAAGTCTTCTTTCTACTTTTGATCTTGTAACGAAAGCTGAGATAACCATTAGGTGGCCTAAGCAGCCTCCTAAGGATTAGATCTAGATAGGAGTCTGGTGGGTCTTGACCTGGGCCTAGAGTCCTGTCTCTAGATGTGTGAGGGGGTCCTCCTTGAGCCAGCAGGGAGATCAAAAGATCTTCCTGTTTGGCCCTCAATCCCCTGAATTTGTTGAGGGAGCGATGTTACTTCAATTAGGTGCAAATCACTTGTAAAGCTCCCTCATGGTCCCTTGGTACTTCCCAAGGACTCAGAGAACCACAACCTGTGCTCAGAGTCTATAATAGAGCGCTGAAACAATGAGGGAGCTCTTAAAGTGATTTGTACCCAATACTAGTCAGACCACAATATGCCCCCACCGGACCTCCAGGGATCCAGCTCATCCTCCACCAGACCACCATAGATCCAGCTCACCCTCCACTGGATCACCATGGATAGCACCCATTTCCTGCCAAAAGAAAAGATTAAATTCAAATTTACACACACACTCAGACTCTACAAACACAACATTCAGCCACACTAATATCCCCCCCCCCCCTTCCCCACACACACAACTGAGCCACTCCAAAAACAACACTTAATCAGCACACACAGTTTTCTCGGCACATACATGTCCTAACCTCCTCCACACACAATACTCAGCCATGAAAAACACGCTAACACACAATACTCAATTTCTTCCATACACTCCTAGCACTTACAGAACAATATCAAGGGTCTAGGAAAGGGGCCACAAACTGACACTCAGCCCTGTCTAGTGCCCGGGACAATCTTGATTAAGCTCTGTTTTGTAATAGCTTAAAATGTAAATTAATAATGACTCAATTAAATATTGATAATACGATTCAAAACCTGTATACCTGTCCTGAATAGTTCAGTTGGCAACTTAGGTACCTTACTGGTGGATTTTCTCTACAACCTACTAAGTTTAGACACATCTTGCACCTTGATTTACTGCATTATCCAGTTAGCCGTTGTTTGAAGACAATCATATTTACTTTGCCATAGCACTGTCACCCTCACCTGCACCTATTATCTACCCTGTATATTGATTTTTTTTTAAATTTTCTTTCTCATTAAAGTCATTAACTTCTAAAAATAAATAAACTAGGTACTGTCAAAGTTCTAAATAAATAAATTAGGGCCTGATTTAACCTAAGAACACCATCAAACATATTGTTAATTATGTACGTATTTAGATTCCAGATACTGTAACCCTTTTGGTGTATTATATTTTTTATAAATATGTTGATAATAATGCCTTTCTATGTATTTGTTTATGATTGTATATGTTCACGAGGACATAATATACTATTATATTTATTTCCTTCTCATAAAGCCACGTCTTAGAATTTCAAGTACTAACTGCCAACTGACTACATTCACATTGACATTTGCATGTATTATAAAAATTTTTCCAGGTATTCTAATTAGCATTTACAATAAGTGATGTCCCGAACATAGCTTGTTCGTGGCGAACGCGGCAGGCGAACATATGAGTTGGTCGGTCCGCCCCCTATTCGTCATCATTGAGTAAACTTTGACCCTGTACCTCACAGTCAGCAGACACATTCCAGCCAATCAGCAGCAGACCCTCCCTCCCATACCCTCCCACCTCCATGACGAATAGGGGGCGGACCGACCATCGCATATGTTCGCCCGCCGCGTTTGCCACAAACAAGCTATGTTCGCCAGCGAACTGTTCGGGATATCACTATTTACAATGCATCAAGTGTTGCATATTGAAGAACGGCCTTGCACAAATACACATGTTGTGCTATGAAATGCATGGGATTGTAGCACAAATGATGGTGCCTGTGTAGGTGTTCACTACCACTAGGCACTTAGATGTCACAGTAACCATACAGTCAATGTAAAATGGATGGATGTATGGGTGCAAATGCTACATAATTCACACATGGAATTCTGTCAGTGCAAATAACTGGGTCTAGCAGATTTATTTCAGAGCTATTTAGGACAATCTGAAACATCTAATGCATGTATCCATTTTTATATATATGACATTGAATTCTCACATTTAACAGTTAAATAGTGAAGAAGTCTGCAGTAACCCTATAGTGCCTCGTGGGCACACTTTGGCAATATAAATGTTCAAGGGTTCACCTACATTAACCCCTTAAGGACCAACAACATAAATATACGTCATATCAAAGTGACCTTTGAACATCCTATATTAAAATACAAAGTCCAGATTACTTTTTAAAAATGCTGGACTGTAGAGAGCTGCAAATGCAAAATAAGAAGGACAATATATACTAGCATAGGGTCTTTAGGGACCAAATTGAGATCCTTAAGGGGTTATAAATGTTACGTTGGATAAATTTAGAACTGAGAGACATCACTTGCATGAATGGTAGCTTTGGGAATTTGAAGTGTAGTTTTAGATGATGTTAGGTAGTTATTGCCGAGGAGAAGTTTGCAATGAACTACATGGGTTTTCATACAGCTGAGACATAATTTGATCTGAGCTGTAGATTGTGAATACGGATGATGCTATAAATTTAAACACAGTTAAATAAAGACTTCTCCTAGCCTGGGAGTATACAGGGTACTGCCACCTTGATCTCAGGGTAATCCTTTGAGGTAAAGCATTCTTGCAGACTTTCAATGAGGAAATCCTGCAAAAAAGAAAAGAAAACAAAAACATTTTCTTGTTAAATTTCACTGAGATCTCAATGGAATTACCACGTACAATCCCATAATGGTAAATCCAGGGTCCCTGCAGATTCACTTCAGTGCCTCTGGTATGGTTACAAAAAATAAAAATAATAATAATAATATTAATAATAATAGTAATAACACAAAAAAAGAAAAGAAACATCAGTTTCATTATGTAGAGCAGTAGATTCTTTCTTTTACAAACATTTACCTTTCAAAATATAACAACAAATATACGACAGCAAATAAAAATATGAAACATCCTAAAAGTTACATTGATGATAATATCAACAATATTACATAGGCCATATCAGCAGAGTTACCTGGGCTGGAATTACCCCTCTGATGCTCTAAAGATTCCCTGTGATCCCATCTGGTTTATTTGACAAGTACCGCTGGTTATTAAACATGTATAAGGTTACAATAATTATTCATATAAACGCAAATATCCCATTTGAAATGTATATTTCCTGTATTAAAGGACCACTATAGGCACCCAGACCACTTCAGCTTAATGAAGTGGTCTGGGTGCCTGGTCCAGCTAGGGTTAACCCTTTTTTTTTATATACATAGCAGTTTCAGAGAAACTGCTATGTTCATACTGAGGGTTAATCCAGCCTCTAGAGCCTCTAGTGGCTGTCTCATTGACAGCCGCTAGAGGCGCTTGCGTGCTTCTCACTGTGAAAATCACAATGAGAAGATGCCAGCGTCCATAGGAAAGCATTGTAAATGCTTTCCTATGAGACCGGCTGAATGCGACTGCGGCTCCTGCTGCGTATGCACATTCAGCCGATGACGTCGTGAGGAAGGAGGAGAGGAGGAGGAAAGCTCCCCGCCCGGCGCTGGAGAAAGATAAGATTCTAACCAGTTCCTCTCTCCAGAGCCGGCGGGAGGGGGACCCCCCACCCTCAGGGCACTATAGTGCCAGGAAAACAAGTATGTTTTCCTGGCACTATAGTGGTCCTTTAATGGCGATATGGTATTGTTATGAAGTTGTTTTTTTGTTTTGTTGTTTTCTGTTTTTGCACGTACATTATTAAAGGATCACTATAGTGTCAGGAAAGCAAACTTGTTTTCCTGACACTATATCATCCGTAACACCCCCCCACTCTCAGCTACTTACCTCTATCCAGCACCAGGGTCCCTCGGCGCTGGTGACCTCTCCCCCCCCTCCGACGTCAGCTCCCGAGTGGACCGGAATGCGCATGTGCGGCAAGACCCGCGTGCGCATTCAAACAGTCCATAGGGAATATTACAGTTGTTAAAGCTGGCATGAATAGTGAAAACTGGTGTAGTTAAAAGAAAGGCATTATATAGTGTAAATGTTATGCATTTGTTACATTTATAACAAGTATACAATACACACTTTACTCATTTCTCAAGTACTATCTAGAACAAATACAACATTCTGTAAAGTGACATATGCTATTGTATATCATGAGTTTTTGTGAATTTTAGAAATAAAAGGGTATGCCTCACAATAGTTCCAAATACAGCAAGACCATCCTAATTTTCAGGTTCTGTCTCGCCATCCCGAGGAACTGTCCCCATTAATCTTGGTGTAAGTGCATCATTAGATGCGCTTGCACAATGTTTAAGGCATTAGGACAATGAAACAGCAGGGTCTACCCTGAATGGGCTGGCCTTGCAAGACTGTCAGACAGCTTGCTGTATATTCACACCAGGCTAACCTGCCAGTAACATGTGAGGACCTGTCCCTATTCCGGGTGGGTTCCACAATGTCAAAGGGTTCCACAGGAAAAATGAATTGGGGACCTCTGCCTTAGGGACTCATTACTTGGAGGCTCTCATGTATAATGGAAAATAGATTTAAAATGTGTCCATTGTTAGTCAAGCATGCAGAGTCCCAATTTAACCAACAGGCCTTTTTTAAGTGGTATTGTAAATACAGTGGTAATCTTTAGAACTGATCTTACCTGAGTGAAAAGAAAAAAAAACAGACATTTATATTAGGGTGTAGTTTGACAGTTCTATTCTATTAACCTGACTTTCTTTTTCGATGCACAACAACACAGTGTATGTAATTGTAGAAAGACCACCATACATTTCCTTTGACATGGCAGAAGACAGTTCAATAAAAAAACATTTTCAATCGTGGTGCTTGCAAGATGTCTAAACACATGTATTTACTATTAACCCTTTAGGCACGGATAATTACATTTTGTCAACACAATGTGGTCTCTAAAATACATTATACCACCATGGAATAATCTAGCTACTTAGCACAGGCCACTAAAGGAGTGGAATCATGTGATTGTGGAGTAGGATGTTTAAAGGCAAGTTATCATGGCATAGACTATCATTGATCTTTAATATGTCAAACAAAGAGACTTCCATAAAATCATTGTGATAGAACCAACATGATAGGAGATGTCTGTTACTCATTTCCAAACACATGCATGATCAGTAGACTTTGTTCTACCTGACTGACGCAGCTGGCCTGGCTGAGTGTGCTGACAGCTCTCATGTAGCTCTGATTCCGAGAACGGAATTTAGGAGAATTATATTTCCCTGATGGGTCCAGGACATGTCCAGCAGCCATTTCGCTAGCAGCTTGTAGATAGCTCTGGCTATAGAAGATAAAGAAAGAGAAATGTTTGTAGGCAATTTTATTTCACCTTATGTAGAAGATCTTTTCCTGGCCATCTCTTTCATCAACGTCAGAAACGTTTTTGTAAGGAATTATTCATGTGGCAAAAATTCCATTTATGCATTAGGTTTGTAAAACAGTTACGCAAACAATTTTCTTCTTTATTATTTAAGAAAGCAAAAATGAGAAAATAAATTGCATGCGATATTTATTATAGAGAGCTTTGTCATCTCAGGTGTACATAAATGCATATGCTTAATAGTACTACTTGACAGCTATGTTCTAAATGCAAATTCTTGCTCTTGTTTCAGGAAAAACGAATAAGTCACTTTATAATGTTGTTCTCACTTTATTATAAATGTATTTAGCATGTTTGACTTTCAAGGATCAAAAAACATGCACAGGGATAGCTTTATAAAGCAATGCCTTATTTTGCATCCATGGGGTATTTTTACAATTTTAATAACATGTAGCATTCTATTTGCACTTGCACAGATGTATTTTTTTTTTAATACAGAAAGTGGTTGTTTATATATGATTTGACATCATGGAATTGATTTTGCCAAATATACAGAGATAAGTCTAGGTATTCAGAGATAAGTCTAGGTATTCAGAATTTTTGAAATGCATCCATCAAGAGAACATTGCCTTTAACTAATACTTCTCTCTTGTTTTGTGACCCAAGTGACCTACTGTCTGATGCAAACTATCTACTGCCTTGAAAAAAAAATATTCATATCAAATGTGGTTTGTAACATATTGTTTATATTATTATTATTATATTATATTGGACACTAGGGGAGCTAAGGTGCTGATTATCAGGTAAATGCAGACTTTTAGGCTAAGTGCGTTATTGCCACCCCTTCCTCCAACAAAGAAGGACACAGTAGGACCTTCCACTTGACTAGCATGAGGAGACACCTTAAGGAAAACTCTAAGCATCACAACAACTACAGTACGCTTCACTGTAATTAGTATTAATGATTTTACTTCTTACTTTGGGCCTACTTATGACAGAGAGCTGGAAGCTCATGATTAGGAACTGTCACGGCGCTGGTAAGGCACGCTTGGAGGTGTCCCTCAGTCTTATTTACTTCGCAGAGTATTCCCCTCCAGTCTGCTTTCTACACACCTCCTGGCCAATATGGTGTTTAGACGGATGCTGGCCACTATGAAAGGGTACTAAATAAAGAGGCTCAATTAAATAGCCCCGCCCCCAAACATGCCCTAGTAACGCAAACGTCTGTGCGTCATAACGCCTTCAAATCGCACACATGTTTTGGCATCACTAGGCCAATTTTGACCAAACATTCTCCTCCAAGGTCTATTTAAACTCATATTTGATTTTTAAATGTACCCTGTTGTGATTTCCAATTGTATAGTTAATCTGAGAGGGTGTTTTTTCCTTCATTATCTCTGGCTTATCTTATCATGGCTTTTTATTGAAAATTCTACCTTCTATTGTTCTTGACCTTTAGCTATACTAATTTATTCTGCTTTCTGTAATCCTGACCTCAGCTTGTCTCGTAATGCTCCGTTTAGTGGTCAGTCTGGTCACTTTAAGGTCCGGTAATATGCTTTTCTCCATTTAGATTTATATTTGTTTAACTTAAGTTCTGCATTTTGAATCATATTTAATTGTGACAGAAGCTGCCATTAGCTCTCCTGAGATAAGCCCAGTGGAGCAGGTCTGCACCACTGGGCTTAAATCAGACAGAGTGTTCTTTTTTATAAGGGAAAAGTATCTACCACAGGTTTCTATAGAAGCAGAGGAACTAGAGCTGCTAGGACGGAAGCAATTGTACAAGTTCTGAACCAAAACAAAACCTAGAATTTGAGCTATATACCTGTTCAACCATAATGTACCTCTTTCGTATTAACACATATCATTTCGTTTACAAAAAATAGGCTTTCATTTCATATAAAATATTTATATATGAAACATAATTTAGAATTAATAAAATCTAAAAAAGTGTGAGAAATTAAGAAATTTAGTTATTTTCCAACCTTTGCATGGCATTTTAATGGTGATGGTCTTAATTCTGTTAGCCTTTACATCAATAAAATACACATTTTTTTGTGCAACGTGCCCCCCATGTACAGATTTCATGGTGTTTTGGAAAGTTATAGGGTCAAATAAAGAGTTTGCCAAATTCAGTTTTTACACATTGAAATTTGGCAGATTGGTTTGGTGGGCCTATGTTGCCTTTGAGACTGTATTCCAGGTATTCCAGGAATTACAATGACTCCCAACATGGCATACCATTTGCAAAAGTAGACAATCCAGGGTATTCAAAATGGGGGTAGGTACGGTCTTTTTTAGTAGCCATGTAGTCACCTACCCTGGCAAAAGTTAGTATTCATATTTGTTTTTTGCATTTTCTAAACAAAACTGCACTTTCACTAATGATATCATCATTATACTTTTTACAGCTCTAAAACACTCATATTTGTGTTTAAAGATATGTCACAAGTACAACAGTGCCCACTATGTACAAATTTTACAGGGTTTTGGAAAATTCTTTAGAATTTCTGCCTGGATTGTCAGGTCCCCCACTATAAACTGTAACAAATTATATAATCATTGGGGGATCTGCCTGATAGCGCCGCCCCCAGACATGCTCTAGTAACGCAAACGTCTGTGCGTCATAACGCCTTCAAATCGCACACATGTTTTGGCATCACTAGGCCAATTTTGACCAAACATTCTCCTCCAAGGTCTATTTAAACTCATATTTGATTTTTAAATGTACCCTGTTGTGATTTCCAATTGTATAGTTAATCTGAGAGGGTGTTTTTTCCTTCATTATCTCTGGCTTATCTTATCATGGCTTTTCATTGAAAATTCTACCTTCTATTGTTCTTGACCTTTATCAGTAAGGGAAGAACAACATGGCAAAACCCCACCACTCTGGAGCTGAAACAGTTAAACAGGTTAGGAATTGATAGACTGCTGAGTTGATTAGTACAGTAGTAATGATAGTTGACGTACTTGTTACAGAAACAACATATAAATAAATAAGCAGGCAACTAATGGGGATGTCTCACAAGAAGTAATTATTTATATAAATGCCTTCTTTATCCATGACTACAGTGATAATGAATCATAATCAGCTTCTTATTCAGTAATAATTGATTGAGGAAGAAGAAATTGGAGAGTTAGGCAGCTGCAAGATAAAGAATGAGAAATTGTCCTCTTCATAGTAGTTTAAAACCCATTTTTCATGAAATGCTATAGAATTCAGAACTGGAAATGCACAAGTACTTTATAAAAATTATTTAATTTCTGATGCCACCAACAAAGCAAAGAAGTATATGTCTTAACAATTTATAAAATTATGTTTCATGGTTTATATTTCCTAAATATATGCTTTTTTTTAGGGTGCTACCAGTCTTTTAAGATCACGTTATTTAGGAAATGTCTGGATTTTCAGATGCTGCCAAATGGCTAAAATCTGTACTCCGATGCTTCACATCTGTGCCGGGATGATTTAAAAAAGTCTGTTAATCCAGGTTAATTATGTGGCAGCTGGCCAGCATTTGCTAGCCATTCTCCATATAAAATGGTAAAAAGAAAAGAAAAAATTAAATACATAAAAACCCAATGGGGGTCAAGAACACTGCCATATTACTATAATGGCTTTTTAAAAAACTCCCTATGCCCAGGGCTGGAGCCACCATTACGCGAACTAGGCATCTGCCTAGGGCGCCGACATGCTGGGGGCACCAACCGGGATGCTCTCTGGTGGGCTGCCTGCCCCTGTCTGGGTCCGCAGCACTTGGCGAGCGGCTCTGGAGCCTCCCTCCCCCAGCGCCGGGACGATCCTCAAGGCGCCTAAAGGTGGGGGATCCCTGTCACAGGGGGCCAGGAGGTGGCCATCTGTACACCTCAGGTCACCCCCAAAGCTGTGCGCTAGGTAAGGCAGAGCAATCACCTGCTTACCTTAATGGTAGGTGCCTGCTCTGCCAACAATTGCCAGTGTCCGGAGGGGGGTGGAGAAGGAAGGCGGCGAGGGAGGCTGTTTTTTCAGTCTCTCACTCCTCCCTCGCGCGCTCTCTGTGATGCCAGGAACCGGAATATGACGTTGGTCCGGCACCGGCATACTAAACAGTGCGCTGGAGGAGTGAGGAGCTGCCCCAGACTGGACCACAGGGAGGTGAGTGTTTGAGTGTCAGTGAGAGTGTGTGTGAGTGTAAGCCTGTGTGTGTGTGTGTGTGTGTGTGTATCTGTCTGTCAGGGACTGAGTGTATATATGTCAGTGAGTGCCTGCCTGTGTGTGTGTAAGTGAGTGTGTGAGTGTTTGACTGTCAGTGTGTGTGTTTGTCAGTGAGTGTCTGCCTGTGTGTGTGTGTCTGTCTGTCAGTGAGTGACTATGTATGTCAGTAAGTGTCTGTATGTGTGTGTGCATGTCAGTTAGTGTATGTATGTATGTCAGTAAGTGTCTGTGTGTGTGTGTCAGTGAGTGAGTGTATGTCTGTCAGTGAGTATGCGTGAGTGTATGTCTGTCAGTGTGTGTGTGTGTGTGTCTGTCTGTCTGTCAATGAGTGAGTGTATGTCTGTCAGTGAGTGTGTGTTTGTATGTCAATGAGTGTGTGTGTCTGTCAGTGAGTAAGTGTCTGTGTGTGTGTCTGTCAGTGAGTGAGTATATGTATGTCAGTGAGTGTCTGTGTGTGTGTGTGTGTGTGTGTGTCTGTCAGTGAGTGAGTGAATGTCTATCTGTCGGTGAGTGAGTGAGTGGATGTCTGTCAGTGAGTGTGTTTTGAGTGTGTGTCTGTCAGTGAGTGAGTGTAAGTCTAACAGTGAGTGAGTGTCTGTCAGTGTCTGTATGTGTGTGTCTGTCAGTGAGAGAGTGTCTGTCTGTCAGTAAGTGCCTTTGTGTGTGTGTGTGTGTGTGTGTCTGTTAGTGAGTGAGTGTATGTCTGTCAGTGAGTTTCTGTGTGTGTGTCAGTGAGTGAGTGTAAGTCTATCAGTTAGTGAGTGTCTGTCTGTCTGCATGTCTGTCTGTCAGTGTCTGTGTGTGTGTGTCTGTCAGTGAGTGTATGTCTGTCTGTCAGTAAGTGCCTGTGTATGTGTGTGTCTGTCTGTCAGTGAGTGAGTGTATGTCTGTCAGTGAGTTTCTGTGTGTGTGTGTCAGTGAGTGAGTGTGTGTGTGTCAGTGAGTGTTTGTGTGTCAGTGAGTGAATTTGTGTCTGCCAGTGTGTGTCTGTCAGTGAGTGAGTGACATGAGGGGGGTGGCAAAATTGATCTTTGCCTAGGGCGGCAAAAATCCTTGCACCGGCCCTGCCTATGCCCTCATCTGCCATGTGGGCATGTCTACTAACTGTTTAAAACTTGTGACTGGGCAGCCATTGTTACGTTGTCACTAGAAAAGCCCCATGCTATTTTATGAAGTATGTAAAATAATGGGGGCTAGTGGGCCCCCCTGTACAACTTACCCACGGGCATTGGGTGGGGGACTCTAAAATACATAATGCGGGTTGGAAAGATCACCCACCAGCAAACAGTAATTAAAATGATTACCGGATGCATTCAGTCCAGAATTTTCGTAAAACCAGTGTTTTGTGAATATTAAGAATACTAATCTTTGTACAGGATTTGTATGCAAAAGCACTGATTTTCATCCAGATACCGAATGATCTGGGTGATTGGTGCATATCTGGTAGGTGCTACTGAATTCCAACCGGAATTGGTTTTAGTCAATCTAAAATTTCCCTTGTGGTTGGAATTCACCCATTTTCAATAGATTTTGTCCATCCAGGAAAAACCCTGTCTGTTTATATCTCACACTGAGAATACCAATGAGCTACCAAATGATAAACACATAGATATTTACATATGTCCTTTAAAAAGTGATACTTGATTTTTACACTAGCAAAATTATTGTATTTTGAAATGGTTTTCCTGGTAACCTAGAGAAACATGTGGCGCTGTCAATTTTCCATTCATGTCAGCCCAATGAATGAGCTAAGCAAGGTATGTAATTTAAAAACCAAAATTGGGAATACAGATAAAAGCACTGACATAAGGAACCCACAAGCCTTTTGACACCCTTGGACACTATATACAGAGCCTGGCACGGCTCTGAAATCCGTGAGTGGATTCAATCTTTCTTTCTGTATATACAGTCTATACTATGTACTATTTTTTGTCATTATAGGAATTTACCACATGGAACATCTCCTATATATACCTGTTCATGTATAAGTATTACTATTTCTTATTGATACACAGGGAGTGGTGTGTGTATTTGGCACTTGTTGCTCTCAAGTACCTTTTTTATTACTTTGAGATATGGATAACATAAAAAATGACTTGGGAACAATCATAAATGGCAAACTAGGCAACAGTGTGCAATGCCGGTCTGCCGTTGCAAATGTTATTAAGGTGCTTTCCTTATATAAGGGGTATTGATTCATGGGATCAAAATATATTTTTGTCTCTTTATAAATCAATGGTAAGACCCCATCTTGAATATGTGGAGCAATTCTGGGCAGCAACTAGAAGAAGTGCAAAAGCGAGCTTAAAAGTTAGTAAGGGGAATGGAAAATATTAGTTATGCAGAAAGGCTAGAAAAACTACATTTGTTTTGTTTGGAAAAAAAGGCATCTCAAAGAGGACGTAATAGCACTATATTAATATAAACAGAGTCAGTACAAACCACAATGAGCTAACCTGTTCATTAGCAGGAATATACAATAGACAAGAGGTCACCCATTGAGAATGGGGGAAAAAAAGGTGTGTTCACTTACAGTAGAGGAAAGGGTTCTTTACAGTAAGAACAATAAAGATGTGGAATTCTCTGCCTAAAGAGATTGTCTTATCAGATTCCTTAGATATCTTTGAATAGGTCTGGATGATTTTTCACATAAATTGAATATTCAAAGATATAAATATGTATATGAACATGTTGATCCAATTACCTTTTTGTGGCATAATTTGAAATGGTTCAATTGATTTTTTTCTTTACCTTCTTTTGGATCAACAGAAGAAAAGAATGGGTTTCATGGTTTCACTTGATGGACTTGTTTTTTTCAACTACAATGTAACTATGTGACCAATTATGTCATAACAAACCAGACCCTTATAGAGTCTATATCAACATGAGCTGTATTACTCATTTAACAAATCTAGGGTTGTAGAGAGTTCAAATGCAAAATAAGCAGTATGATGCATACTAGCATAGGGTCTCTAGGGGCCAGATTTCAATCCCTTTAAATCGTGCTCAGGGTTGGTGATTATGAGTCTGCCCCCAGTATGAGGGAGACCCTGGTAAATCATTTAGACTGGAAGAAAGGAGATTTAGTCTAAGTGTCACGGCCCCCGGCTCGCCACGAGGTGCTATCGCACCTGACTGGTGCGAACGTGCCAATGAACTGAGCTTACCTGCTCAGTGGCAAGTCGGGAGCCTCTCTGCCGGGTTCCTTTGGCAGCCTGCCCGGATTCGAGATTGCGCCGACCACGCAGTTGCAGCCATAAATAGCTCCGCCTCCCATGGTCACACGAACGTGTGTGTGACGTCACAACGTTGACGCACACGTACGTTTTTGGTCAGAGGTCATCCTACCAATTACAGTCAAAGGAGCGATATTTAAATCCCTGAAGTTCCCTAGTTCATTTCCCTGTCTTGGTTTCCATTCCTGGTTCCTGGTTTTCTTATCCTGTCTTTGATATTCCCGGTATTTTGACCTTGACTATTCCTGACTATTCTGATTTCCCTGACTTGGCTTGTTTAACAATATTGTGTATTTCTGGATTCCTTGACCTCGGCTATCCCTTGACTATTCTCTGTCTTTAACGTATTAGTCCGGCCATTCTAAGGACTGGTTTACGTTCTATCCTTTTATGTTCTGTCTATGTAGATGTTACATAGTTCTGAGTGCTGGATCACACTAGCTGTCATGACACTAAGGTAAAGTAAAGGGTTATTTACAGTAAGAACAATAAGGTTGTGGAATTCTCTGCCTGAAGAGATTGTTTTATCAGAGTTGGTACAAATTTTTAAACAGCAACTGGATGAATTTTTGGAAAACATAATATTCATGGATATCATTTTTACCTTGTGGGGTAATAGCTTCTTGCTCCAAGGAGAGATCTTACTGCTTTTCTTGGGTCAAGAATGAATGTTTTCCTAGTTTGGAATGTGCTTCAAACTGGGTTTTTTGCCTTCTTGGAATAACATCATAAACAGATGTGAGAAAGGCTGAACTTGAACACAAGTCTTTTTTCAGCTTATATAACTATATGTAACAAAATTATTTACTTCCCATGTAGGTTTTCTACCTATTCTGCCCATAGTAATACATACACCAGACGACTGGAACCCTAGTGCCTCATGTAACTAATACCTACCCATATATTGCAATATGTGCTGAAACAGTGCTATTACTCCACATACAATATAGCAGAAGAATATGTGTAAAGGTAATGCTTGTTGACTTTCACTTTGACTCAGTTTATCCTGGTATAGGTACTTGAAATAAGCTATTAAAATTGATTGTAAATTTAGAAGGCTTGCAATAAATAAACCTAAGGATATTTGCTTGCTGATTATCAATAGTCATTGACTCCTGAAAGGTACTCTGCAACATGCAATATATCTCTCACATGCCAAGCAGGGCAAATTAATTAATATCTACATCACATCAATTCCACCCAGCAATTGCAATTGATCCAAATGGTCTTATATACATGTACTAGAGTAGCTGGAATTTCAAAGAGTATAATGCACAGGACATTTTACAGGCACTGTCACTTTAAAATATTATTAACAGAGAGCTTAACCACTTGCGACAAGAGACAAAAAGTATTTACACTATATACTTGTAAATACAGAGAATTAAAACATAATTAATATTACTTGATTAATAACAAGGTTGGTTTTCTTTCCAAATTAATTAAACATCTAATAATCTCTGGAGAGTGTTCATGTAGCAGAACGCAAACTTAATAAATGCAACAGATATTATTTGTTTTTGAGAACAACTGACAGGGTTCTGTTCTAATTAAATAACAAACATCATTAATAATAATTACAAAAAATGGGACACTTACAGAGCAGCCTTGATATTCAACATTGATAAAAGGACATGAGTATGGAATACAATATGTGTGTTTAGGCATAGGATGCGTTATTGAAGAGTATCCTGGGGTGAAATGAAAATAAAATACAGTCCAACCTGTCGTCGGAAGAATAGTGGAATCTGAGATTTTTTGCCTACAATTTGAAAATGTATTTTAAATTCCCAGTACATAGCTCATTGTTTAGTAGACAAACTGACTTAACCCACTGAGTTGAATTTTAGATTATTCTGTCTAGAATCTGCACCACAGGTTGTCTGTCTGTAATTATTAGCTTAATCAGTTTATTGTTTCTTTCAAACAGCTTTCCAACCATGGTTACTATGTAATGTGCACCTTAGTCTTGAAACCCAGCTTGGTAGACTTCACTTTAAGGGGCAAGAGACAGAGAAAGGACCAGGACCAGTTTGATCATCATTTTATTGTTACAATGTACCTAAGCATTATTGATGACTAGAGATGTCCCGAACAGTTCGCCGGGAACTGTTCGCTGGCGAACATAGCTTGTTCGCGGTCGCCGCGGCGGGCGAACATATGCGATGTTTGGTCCGCCCCCTATTTGTCATGGAGGTGGGAGGGTCTGGGAGGGAGGGTCTACTGCTGATTGGCTGGAATGTGTCTGCTGACTGTGAGGTACAGTGTCAAAGTTTACTCAATGATGACGAATAGGGGGCGGACCCAACATCGCATATGTTCGCCCGCCGCGGCGACTGCGAACAAGCTATGTTCGCTGGCGAATAGTTCCCGGCGAACTGTTCGGGACATCTCTATTAATGACCATATGCATTCCTTTAATTAGAATCATACATTTTAGCAAGATAATCCTCATCTTCAGTTTACTCTGTTGGCCTGCATAGTCCTTGATCTCAGTCCAATACAGCCCCTTCATTTTCACATACATTGATTTTTCATCAAAAATAAACCATCCGACACTGCATCTGTATTACAAGAGCATGGAACCCAGCAGTTTGAAAGAATAAGTCATTAAATAAATGGCTTGTATCAGATCCTGCAAGATACAATAAACAGTGGAGGAGGGTGAATAGATAGGAAGATAAAAGTGGCTAGAGAGAGATAGACAGGACAAATGAGGGGTGGATAGGATGGAAAATAAGTTTCTAACGTGTCTCATTAGTGTATCTTTCAGCATTACAAAATGGCCAATCTTTCTATATCTGTTTGAAGAGTACCAGACTTCCTGAACATTGGTACAGTATGTATTCACTCTGTTTTCTAAGGTGTTTGTTTTAGCTCATATATCAACAACATTGTTGCATAAACATTCAGTAATTAAAGTAACCTTGTAATATCATTCTAAAACTTTGAAGCATCTTTTGCAAATGTTTGTCACATGACTGGGTAAATGTAACCTGGCACCAAAGTCTAACAGTTGGAGTGGACATCCAATGTAAGAGCCAT
This sequence comes from Pelobates fuscus, assembly GCF_036172605.1. NCBI lineage: Eukaryota > Metazoa > Chordata > Amphibia > Anura > Pelobatidae > Pelobates > Pelobates fuscus. The sequence goes on along the minus strand of NC_086318.1, from coordinate 159,741,402 downwards.
GGGTTTATTCTCCATGCTGTGGGATCTGTGCTTACAGAGTTCATGGCCAATTTTTCATCATAGAACGGTTGCTTTCAATGGATGATCACAGGTGGGATCATTTCAACAATAAAGCAGGCTCTAATGGGAGAATAAAATAGCACTAAAAATCCTCTTAATGTGTCTACTTGATTTAGGGAGTTATCATATCACATGTCTGTCCTAGCCTACTGGTAGGGCACAAATTATGATTTACATTTTACTAGTGATTTATTAATAGGCTTAGAATTTTATTTCATGACAGGAGGCTTCATATTTTGCATATTTTACTACTCCATAGCAGCAAAGTCATATAGAGTAAAAAAGGAACCAATCAGAGACAGGCAGAGAGTATAAGATACGCCTTCCACTGAGTCACCAGAATATTGTGTGTCTATACTTTGTTGGCTTGTCTTGTTATATTTACTTAATTTTACTTACCGTATATACAGACAGGGGGCTGGCAGCGAGCGCTTACCTCTCCTGCAGCTCCTGTCAGCTCCCTTCTCCTCTGCGCCGGTCCGTTCAGCACCTCTGTCAGCTCCCAGTGTAAGTCTCACGAGAGCCGCGGGGTCATAGTGTGGCTCTCGCGAGACTTACACTGTGAGCTGACAGGGGAGCTGACCGGACCGGCGCGGAGGAGAAGGGAGCTGACAGGAGCTGCAGGAGAGGTAAGTGCACCCTGCCAGTCCCCCTCTTCCCCCCACTGAACTACCAATGCCACTGGACCACCAGGGAGTGAGAGCCCCCCTCCCTGGCCAGCTCGGAAGCAGGGAGGGGGGACGAAAAAATGAATATACATAAATAATAATAATAATAAAAAAAAAAAAAAAAAAAAAAAATAATAATAATAATAAAACAAAATATTAATGAAACAAAAAACAATATTAAAATAATAATTAAAAAATAACCCCCCACCAAGGCTCTGCATCACACTCTGCATCACAAACACACACACACACACTGCATTCATACGCACTGTACTCATACACACACACACTGCACTCATACACACACACTGCATTCTCATACACACACACTGCATTCTCATACACACACTGCATTCATTATATACACACACTCTAAATAAATATTCAATTAATATAATTTTTTTAGGATCAAATTTTATTTAGAAATTTACCAGTAGCTGCTGCATTTCCCACCCCAGTCTTATACTCGAGTCAATACGTTTTCTCAGTTTTTTGGGGTAAAATTAGGGGCCTCGGCTTATATTCGGGTCGGCTTATACTCGAGTATATACGGTATTTTCTTGATTGATTTCTTGCTTGTCTTACTGTATATGTATTTATATAGGGTTTTATCTGATAGTGGGGATGCTGTTTTTTTGTTTTGTAGGTTAATAACTTTATATCTTTAATTCCCTGTCAGTTTTTTGTTTCTCTTACAGTTTATGTCAGTGCATGATACTGATATCATTATTAGAGGTGAGCCCTCTCATAAACTCAGCCCAATACTGATATTTATACTGCTTCCTGTCATTTTTTTTGTTTATCTTACAGTTTGTCAGTACATAATACTGATTTCATTATAAGAGGGTGAGCCCCTCTCATAAAATGTTCTAATGTGGCTACGCTCTCCACTCCACAGGCACTCTCCCAGGGAGAGTGTGGGGCGCTGTGGAGATTTACCGCCTGTCAGGTTTCTGTGTTTGCACGCTTTTAACGTGCGCTCGCGTTCGCCTACTCTCTCCTTTTCAATCTACCGAACACGTATATCTATGCGCGTTCAGCGGTTTGTATTTGTATTGTCTATGAGGCCTTCGCACGGGTTCATGCGTTCGCATACGCCTGTTTTTTGTCTTTCAATCTTTGTATTCCTTCCTGGTCGACCCTTTGCACAGTTCTACTCCCGAACGCTAAGTATGACATCCTCAGGTGTCGGTAGTTTCCCTTTGGGTTATTCGTTTCGCGAACATACTCATTCGCGAGTTTTCTGTGTTAGTTTTTTCCTCCGTTCAGTTTTTTCCTGTATTACTGTTCTGTCTCTGTTCGCTTTATTTTAAGCGACCGTTTGACAGGTTTCATGCGAATGCATTTCGCTGGCTTTTTCACGGCCACTTTGGATCGTGCCTCGCAAGATACGCAGCAGCAATTTAACCATTACCGGTTGCTGGGAATTAAACAGGGGTGAGCCCCTGATTTATAAATGTACCCTAGCTTATGCTAGCTGCTGCTTTTACTGGAATACTTCTATACTAATATTACTGGTTACCTGATACCTTACCTTGCCAGAAAATATTAGCTATTAGCTATTTGATCTGTCTGTCACTGTTACAGCTCCTATGATTGGCCTGTCTGTGCCATAATACCTCCCTGCGGGATATTAACCTAGGGGTGGTTCAGCCAATCAGGTTCATACCTAGTAACCCGGCTCGGGGTGAAACCCCATATACTGCTGCCGAGTGGTGCTGTGCTTGCAGCCTCCTTTTACCTGGGTGAGCCCCAGCGTTTCCTCTACATACATTACTGTGGGTCGCATACTTGACCACCATAACCCCTAGCAGTCCCTGCTACCAATTTGCCTATTTACTCACAAATCTATTGGGTGAGCCACAAGTATACTGGGTGTTAATAATGGAAGATTCAGAAGCCCTCAGACCTCCAGGCAGTAATCAACGTGGCGCTTCTGTGGAGAAGGCCTCAGCCAAGGCGTTCCAGCCACTCAAGACGCAACCAAAGCGCCTGCTAAATGCTCCCAACAGAGAGACGTCTCAGAGGAGTCTGACTCCTATTCTTTTTTTTTTTAAATCTTTATTTATAAGTTCATGCATGTCTATTTGATATAACATACTTATAGGGTATATGCTTGTATGGTTATACAGACAAAAATTACTAGCCAGTGGTACAAATATACAATGATCAATGAGATGTTCCATACCAGGTTACACAAGACTGGTCTAGCCAATGCAATTATGAACAGTAATGGGAGTTTATCCTTCAATATACATTAGTTTACTATCCTGGTTTTGTGAGGTAAGGACAATCGATCTCTCTCGAGGATATGTCTTCGGCCTCTGTTCTAGCTCAGATGCTAGTTGCTATCCACGTGTAGACCTTTCTTTATCTCTGTGTATCAATATACTCTATACATTTGCGGCCTGTGGCCTTGTATCTGTGTCTTATACACCCTATCATGACATGAACAATTTTATGATATGACCCGAGAGTGGGTCGGGGTGAAAAGTAGAGAAGTTTGGGAGGAGAAGAGAAGGGAGGGGAGAGGGAGGGGAGGGGAAGTACAGGGTTGCGGTCTGACTCCTATTCTAAGCAGTAAGGCCGACCTGCTAAACGCCACTGGAAAGGAGAAGGGTCAAAAATGTAAATACCGCTTAGGGTAAGGCTCCCCTAAAGAAGGGAAAATGTACACGGCCTGTAAATCCTCCAACTTCCTCGGACGAGGAGCAGAAGGTCCCACCATCACTATTGTTTCTCGATGAGTGGCAATTAGAAGATTCCCATTCTGATGACGGGACTTGAGGTCCCAACTCCTTTGTGAAGGAGACCTTTCTGGGTGAGCCCCAGCATGTGGTTGATGTTTAGGAAGAGCTGGTTTCAATGCAGCCGGGTGGTGAGCTCTTTTTTGACACCATGGGCCAACGTTGTTTAACCCGAGAAACATTCACCACCCATGTTTGGGAGATTGGACACCACCTTAAATTATGCACTTCTGGCTACAGAAGGCACTGGAAAAGGATCAGTGTGCCCCAGACCATCACTCCAGATAAGGACTCCTATACCCCAGAATTTGATCAAATAAGGCTGGCCTTCATGACATGAGGGGGTAGAGACCCAAGGAAAAGGGTCGAGGAAGGGTTTAGGGGAGCCCAGTATAAGCTCCTCAAAGCTGTCGGGCCGATCTCCCGGGTTCTAACCCTAACAGATGAGGCATACACCCAGGCTGACTCTTTGCAGCAGACAACGCGCATGACGGGACGCACGATATTCGTGAGTGGACCCAGAGATGTTTGCTTTCTGGGCAACACAAATGTGGCCCTCTCTTTAGAGAGACGCCGTGCAGCCTTATTCAGAATTGATGGCAAATTGGTAAACCTCGTGCTAAGGAATTGGGCCCACAGGCACAAGGAAAATTATTCAGTGAGCCTTTCATGAAAGGCTAATCCTTAGGCAGAGGAACCTGTTTAACCCTTGGGGGTCATAGGTTCAATTCGCCATCAGGGTTGACCCAGCCCTTCAGCTCTTTGAGGTAGATAAAAGGAATACCATTAGATTGGGTAAAAGTTACATCTATAGGATGCACTTGGATACCAGAAAATATTTGAATGTCTCTTTCCTGGTTAGACATTTTTACATACCTTCCATTTCAAGATGGAAGGTATCCATCTATTGTGGCACCCCCGGCAAGGAGTGGACTGGTTTACCCACCTGGACTTAAAGGCACCTACCTGCCTGTACCAGTAGACAATGGCAGTCGTCCTTCCTTTTGGTTCCTCTGGAACGGGACACGATGGCAATTCACCTGCCTCCTCTTCGGGCTCAGCTCGTCACCACAGTGCTCTACAAAGGTTTCTGAAACCAGTGATGGCTCACTTAGGGGTCAGGGCATACGATGCCTGGCTTACCTGGATGAAATTCTACTCTCTGACCAGAATCGCAACCACCTTCTTTCAACTACAGATTGCAGGGTGACTGTGTTGGAATCCCTTGGCTTCCTGGTCAATCGAGAAAAGTCAACACTGACTCCAACTCAATACATTCAAGCAGGGCCGGTGCAAGGATTTTTGCCGCCCTAGGCAAAAAAGTTTTTGCCGCCCCCCCATATGTCCAGCCCACCATGTGACATCACAATGCCCCGCCCATATGCTCTGCCATATGGGCCAACGCCAGTCTTCACAAAGTGTCTTATCTGAAAATACAGTGTGTTTACATTAGAAAGCCTACAGGCACAGGCTATAGACACCAGAACCACTACATTATGCTGTAGTGCTTCTGGTGACTATAGTATCCATTTAATGTGAGGTAAATGAGAGATTAGTGCCACTAATAATATATTGGATTGCCTACTTACCACCAGATGAGGACAAGAGGCTGATGATGGGCTCAGTCTGGCTCCACAGGTCTGGTGTAGAAGAGGCTCTCTGGAGACTGTTTTTAACAGTGCTCACAACAATTAACAGGAAGCAGCTCCATTTTTTAGGGCCCCTTACACAGCTCAAGGTCTGGGCCCCCAGGGGGCATACGCCTACAATGCCCACCCATAAATCCACCTACATGGCCCATCCATGAGTTGGGGATGTTTTATGTGTGCAATTTGTGTAAGGGATGTAGTGTGTTTATAGGGGATGTAGTGTGTGTTTGCGTGTAAGGAATGCATTGTATGTTTCTGTGTGTGTGTGTGTGTGTGTGTGTAAGGGGTGCAAGGTTTGTTTCTGTGTATGTAATTGAATGCAGTGTGTGTCTGTAAGGGGTGCATTAATTATGTAAGAGAACGTAAGGGATGAATTGTGTGTTTCGGGTGTGTCTGTGTGTGAGTAGGAATGCATTGTATGTTTCTGTGTGTGTGTGGGGGGGATGCATTGTGTATGTGTGTAGTGTAAAAGAGAGGGTTTGTGGGGTAGGATAGGGACTGAGATGGGAACAGCTTTCTTTTTAAAAAAAAAAATTCATAGTGCTCTCCCCTCAATTATTGATTTCCCCTTCCCTTCTGTCCCTCCGTGTTTTCCCCTTCTGTCACTCAGTGCTCTCCCTTGGCCCCCTATCCCTCTGCAGTCCCCCTTGGTGGTCTTCTCACTCCCCCCTCCCCCCTTAGTGGTCCTCCCTCTCCCAAACCCCTTAGTGGTCCTCCCTCTCCCAAACCCCTTAGTAGACCTTCCCCTACTCCCCCCACCCCCTTAGTGGTAATCACCCTCCTCCCCTCTCCTTAGTAGTCCTCCCTCCTTCCCCCCCTTTGGTGGTCCTTCCCCCCCTTAGTGGTCCTTATCCCCCCTCCCCTAGTGGTCCTTATCCCCCCCAACCTCCCATAGTGGCCCTTATCCCCCCTCCCTCCCCTAGTGGTCCTTATCCCCCCTCCCCTAGTCATCCTTATCCCCCCTCCCCTAGTGGTCCTTATCCCCCCTCCCCTAGTGGTCCTTATCCCCCCCTCCCCTAGTGGTCCTTATCCCCCCCTCCCCTAGTGGTCCTTATCCCCCCCCTACCTCCCATAGTGGTCCTTATCCCCCCCTCCCTCCCATAGTGGTCCTTACCCCCCCCCACCTCCCATAGTGGTCCTTATCCCCCCTCCCTCCCATAGTGGTCCTTACCCCCCCCTACCTCCCATAGTGGTCCTTATCCCCCCCTCCCTCCCATAGTGGTCCTTACCCCCCCCTACCTCCCATAGTGGTCCTTACCCCCCCCTCCGTCCCATAGTGGTCCTTATCCCCCACTCCCTCCCATAGTGGTCCTTATCCCCCCCTCCCTCCCATAGTGGTCCTTATCCCCCTCCCTTCCATAGTGGTCCTTATCCCCTCCCTCCCATAGTGCTCCTTATCCCCCCCCATCCCTCCCCTAGTGGTCCTTATCCCCCCCCCATCCCTCCCCTAGTGGTCCTTATACCCCCCCTCCCCTAGTGGTCCTTATACCCCCCTCCCTTAGTGGTCCTTATACCCCCTCACTTAGTGGTCCTTATACCCCCCCTCCCTTAGTGGTCCTTATACCCCCCCCTTAGTGGTCCTTATACCCCCCCTCCCTTAGTGGTCCTTATACCCCCCTCCCTTAGTGGTCCTTATACCCCCTCCCTCCCTTAGTGGTCCTTATCCCCCCCTCCCTCCCATAGTGGTCCTTACCCCCCCCCTACCTCCCATAGTGGTCCTTACCCCCCCCCTACCTCCCATAGTGGTCCTTATCCCTCACTCCCTCCCATAGTGGTCCTTATCCCCCCCTCCCTCCCATAGTGGTCCTTATCCCCCTCCCTTCCATAGTGGTCCTTATCCCCCTCCCTTCCATAGTGGTCCTTATCCCCCCCCTCCCATAGTGCTCCTTATCCCCCCCCTCCCCTAGTGGTCCTTATCCCCCCCATCCCTCCCCTAGTGGTCCTTATACCCCCCCTCCCCTAGTGGTCCTTATACCCCCCCTCCCTTAGTGGTCCTTATACCCCCCTCACTTAGTGTTCCTTATACCCCCCCTCCCTTAGTGGTCCTTATACCCCCCCCTTAGTGGTCCTTATACCCCCCCTCCCTTAGTGGTCCTTATACCCCCCCTCCCTTAGTGGTCCTTATACCCCCTCCCTCCCTTAGTGGTCCTTATACCACCCCCCCTTTAGTGGTCCTTATACCCCCCCTCCCTTAGTGGTCCTTATACCCCCCCTCCTCCCTTAGTGGTCCTTATACCCACCCCTCCTCCCTTAGTGGTCCTTATACCCCCCCTCCTCCCTTAGTGGTCCTTATACCCCCCTCCTCCCTTAGTTGTCCTTATACCCCCCCTCCTCCCTTAGTGGTCCTTAACCCCCCCTCCCCTTAGTGGTCCTTAAACCCCCCCTCGTAGTCCTTAAACACCCCCCCTTGTGGTCCTTAAACCCCCCTCCCCCTCCCCTTAGTGGTCCTTAAAACCCCCCTCCCCCCCCCTTAGTGGTCCTTACCCTCCCCTCCTGCCCATGTAGAGTGGTCGGGCGGCGCGGAACGCGGGACAGGAACCTTTGTTTCCTGTACCCGGCCGCCGGCGGAATGACAGGAAATGCTCAGTGAGCATTTCCTGTCATTCCGCCGGCGGCCGGGTACAGGAAACAAAGGTTCCTGTCCCGCGTTCCGCGCCACCCGGCCACGCTACATGGAGAGACCGGCAGGAGGGAGCGCTCTGCGCTTCCCTCCTGCCGGTCATAAACCCGGACGCCCTCCATGCAGCAGTGCTGCGCCGCCTGGGGCTTGTTAAAGAGCTCAGGCGGCGCAGCATAAGAAGGCGCAACGGGGACAGGGATCCGGCGCCCCCTGGTAAGTTGCGCCCTAGGCGGCTGCCTAGGTCACCTTACAGGTGGCGCCGGCCCTGCATGCAAGTCCTGGGGTTCGACATCAACTCCCTGTCATGTACACTCCAACTTCCAACTACCACAGTCATGGCAATACGCAAGGAAATACGGAAGATACTATGTTGGGATTCGATCCCACTCAGACTGCGAGCACAGATCGTAGGACTACTATCCTCCTCCATCCAGGCGATCTTTGCAGGCCCTCCGGCACTCTCGGGCCATGTAATGCCTAACAGCGAATTTCCTCATGAAAAACCCCACTTACGCAGAAAGTTAAGTCCTGCGTTCACTCCCATCACTGGGTGGTAGCAATGACTACAGTACACATCAGCCCCAATATATATATTGAAAACCAAAGAAAAACAAGTTACCTGCACTCTCTCCTTAATCCCTATGTATTTTTAAACAAATTTAGTTTTTTTTAATTACCTCCAATGGTCATGAGAGGATGAGCCCACCTGCCAACATCAAGGCAGACCCCCCTAGGTGGGTCCTAACTCTAACCATTCATCTTGCTTCCTTGAGCCTCTGGCAAAAATCTCTAATAATGTGTACTAATGTGTATGTGTACTAATAATCTTAATCTTAATTTAATGACAGGAGGCGAGTATTTCCCCTCCCCCTAATGAATTTCCCTCCCATTCAGATGGGTTCGCATCACCAGGTAGGTAATGTATATTATCAAAATGGTATTGGTCGTTTTCTTGTGACTACGTAATTGATTTTATTCACTCTAGATGGAAAGTTGGGGTTGTTTTTTATATATAGTTGATATAGGTAGCTATATTATGGTACATAGGTTAAATTTTATAGACCACGATAGATTGTGATAGTACCGAATTATTGCGCACCTTTTATGTGATGGTTACTCATATTGTTCAGGTTTACATTTCATATCACTAAAACGCTCTCGGTCTCTTTCAGCTTAAAAGACACAGACATCTTCTACATCAAGCGTACAAGAATGTTCGTTGTTCCCAGTTTTGAATAAATCCATCCATTCTTCATCGTTCCTGGAATTTGAACTGTCTTCGTTATTCCGTATTGTGTGACTTGTGATGTCGCTGTTATCACGAGGAAGGGACTCAGTGGAAGGCGTATCTTATACTCTCTGCCTGTCTCTGATTGGTTCCTTTTTTTCCTCTATATGTCTTTGCTGCTATGGAGTAGTAAAGAAGATTATGCAAAATACTCGCCTCCCGTCATTATTAAAATTAAGATTATTAGTACACTATAGCTAGCATAATCTTTAACTCTATTAAAGTCAATAAATTGTTACATTCGCATAAATATTACATACTGTACAAACCGGTGTCATTCATGGCCAATTCTGGATTTATATACTTTCCATTAATCACTACATGTATTCTTTAAAAACAAGCTGCAGAAACTCGTACAAGCATCTTGAATATTTCCATTAGATACATAATTGAATTACTAACATATCAGCCCTGTACATCTTGCCGAATTAGGTTACCAAGTTAATTCATTTAATGCATTGTAAGTTGATGTATTTACTGATGATAAACAGCTTTTGGATCCAATTAACTTGCAGTCACATGGCTTTAATGCATTTCCTTGCCTTTTTCTAGTGAGGTTGATTTAATAAAACACAATTTTCCCTACACTGCAGACTGTGGACTACAGATCCCAAGTTAATTCTGGTCAAGTTTCCTTAATTAACGTTAACAGTAGCCAATTAACAATTTGATCAAATAATGCTTTACTTTAATTAAGGCATAGAACCCTGACACAGATTTGTCTAAAAATAATTTTGTTTCTCTTCATGATATTTCAAATAAAATAAGAACCTGGGAGGGCTCGCCAAACAGAATTGCATATATTTTCTCAAAGCCTATACTATAATACGAAAACATATCCCTTGAATTTAAGATGGCATACTTTATTTTGTTAATTATTTTACATGATCAAAGCAAAACTGAATACTTTTCTGGGGTTCAAATTAGACTTGCACAGGAGACAAATGTGGTTCATCTGAATCTTTGGCTCCTAATTGTGCTTTTGTATCAAGTCATCCCAAATAAATTGGGGACCAGTGGTTTGTGTGTTACCGCTTTGACTATGCTGTTGACTGTGAAATCTATCATTCTCATCCAGGTTCACATGACTGACAGTAATAAGAGTCAAAGTCCATTGCATATTTAAAGCAAGAATATGATAACCATTATTATCCCTTAACCTTAAACACACCCTAACTCCCTAAAACAAGAGCTGTTTTAAAGAAATAAATAAATACTGTGACAGAGCTCAGGGCGTTGTTTTTGATGTTGTCTATATTTCGCCAAAAGTGCTGCTATGTATGATCTAATATCCCCAGGGAGAATGTTTGTTTGTTTTATTCACCACAATTCCGTGATTTGATATGGATGCCTGTGGTGGAGCATTTGGAGTGAAGGAATGTCCAGTGCTCCATCCACAGTTTACATGCAGCAGAGCAGGTGATGATTCAAGTCCAGGAGTTCTGGATCACCTAGGTAGTTACTCACCTGCTAGCAATGATCAGCACAAGGCTGCTATAACATTTCCCTGTCAGGGATTCACAGGGAGAAGGACATGCGGTGAGTGAGACTGCATTTCTCTCTGCAAGAGCCTGCAGAGAATATTGTATTCTGAAGGAGAAAATACAAATGTACATTTGAAAAAGGTCTGTGCTTAAATTTCTGTGTTTTGTATTGTTGGCAGCGGGTAAGCAGCCCAACTATAGTTAGTAACAAGTGTTAGTTAGTGCTCAGAAGAGCAAGGCTTTTCTTTTGTTTTACTTTTGTTTTATTTGCCAGACCTATTAATAAAAAGACTGCATTTTTTTAAAAACAAATATAACTTGTGTGGTATTCCAATCCATACAACGGTGTAATTATATCGTCCCAGACAACAATAACCATAACACAAATATTGGTATAAAATATTAATTGGAGAAAAAAGAGCACAAAATATAGCAATACCTGCATGAATTTTTACTTTTTTACCTAAATAACTATGTTGCTGTGTTCTCATCATGTCCAACAGTTAACAAATTGCTTGTTGTTGATGTTGATTCAAAAGAAGAGCCAAAACACATCTAGTCTTAATCCCTTAACACCGTTACGGCGTTCTATGCCGTCCCGCATTAAAAGGGCTTTAAAGCTGTTGCGGCGGCATAGAACGCCGTAACGGCTTGAAGCCCCTGGAGGTCCAAATTACTTACCTCCGCCACGATCCTCTTCTGGAGGGCTGCCTGACAGCCCAGGTAGCCCTCCCCCTTGCAAATGAGGCCCCCGGGGGCCATGTGATCGCTCTCAAAGAGCGATCACATGGCCCCCTATAGCTGGCTGTGGATCTGCCAGCAGGGGGACTGTCTAAAATGTCAGACAGTCCCCCTGCTGGTAGGAGTTGTAAAAAAAAAAAATTAAACATCTTTAAAAATAAAATAAATATATTTATATATATATATATATATATATATATATATATATATTATATCTATGTAACGTCATACAAAGTGTATTTTAATACTTTATATAAGTACATATATTAGTATTAAAATACACTTAGAATGACGTTACATATATAATATGTATTTATATATATATATATATATATATATACGTATAATTACAATAATAAATAAATAAAATAATAAAATAAATAAATAAAATATTGAAACAAAATTTAATATAAATTATATATTCATATGTAATTTCATTCTAAGTGTATTTTGTTACCAATATATATATATATATATATATATATATATATATATATATATATATATATATATATATATTGGTAACAAAATACACTTAGAATGACATTCTATATAATGGAAAATTTATTCATACTTACCGTAATTTTCTTTTCCTGGTTATATGCCATGGCAGCACAACATTGGGTAGCTCCTCCCTATCCCCATTGGACAGGAATAATAATTAAGCCGTATAAGTACCACCTCCTGCCCCTCCTTCCCCAGTCACGTGTTCCAGCAATATCCCCGGGCGGGACCCTTGTGCTGCCATGGCATATAACCAGGAAAAGAAAATTACGGTAAGTATGAATAAATTTTCCATTTTCCTGGCCATATCCATGGCAGCACAACATTGGGTAATACCCAAGCAATAAAACCAGGGAGGGAAAGAGACACAGACTCAAAAAATTTCATAAATGCAAAGTGTATTAACACCACAACAAGTGACAGACACAGAGATCAGGAATTAGATACAGACAGGACTGATTTAGCAAATTGATCAGACAACCCTGCTCTAACATCAATCTGGTAGCTCCTAATGAAAGTGTTAGAGGAAGACCATGTAGCCGCCTTACAAATGAGTTCAGGGGAGACATTAGCAGCGGCTGCCCAGGAAGATGAGAGAGCCCTAGTGGAATGGGCTTTAAGACCCACAGGGACCGGATATCCGGCGGACTGATAAGCCAGAATGATAGCCGCTACTATCCATCGGCTAATGGCAGATTTGGGAGCATGAGAGCCCTTTTTACAGCCGCTATGAAGAACGAAGAGACTGTCAGAAGAACGCCAATCAGAAGTCCTATCAATATACATCCGGAGGCATCTCACTAGATCCAGAGAGGACAGGTCAGCAGAATTCCCCATTCCATGGGCGTCCGACCTCAGAGATGGAAGAACAATATCCTCGTTGATGTGGAAGGAGGAAGTAACTTTGGGTCGAAACACTGGAACAGTACCGAGGACCACTCTGTCCTTGTGGAAGATAGTAAAAGGCTCTTTGATGGACAGAGCACTGAGCTCAGAAACTCTCCTGCCAGAGGCTAGGGCCACCAGCAAGGCAGTCTTAATAGAGAGAACCTGTAGGGAAACTGAATCAAATGGTTCAAAAGGTTTCAACTTCATGGCATCCAGAACCAGAGGGAGACTCCAGGAGGGGACAAACGGTTTAATAGGAGGTTTCATGTGAAGGACACCCTTGATGAATCTGATGATATCCGAGTCCAGCGCCCATCTATGACTGGTCAGGGCGGACAAGGCTGAAATGTGTACCTTGAGAGTGTTATAGCTCAGTCCTTTCTCAAGGCCAGATTGCAAGAAATCCAAAATATGGGAGGAGGAGGGATCTTGGACATCCACATTACTGTGAAGGGCCCAGTTGGAGAAAACTTCCCATACTCTATAATAAGTGGCCGAAGTGGAATGCTTACGCGCCCTCAGCATAGTATCAATCACGGTCTGGGAGAATCCTCTATTCAACAGCCGGTTCCTTTCAGTTTCCAAGCCATAAGGTTGAGAGAGACAGGGTCTGGATGAATGACAGGACCCTGGAACAGAAGATCCGCAACTTTGGGGAGTGGGAGAGGAGGTTCCACCGAAAGACTCAGAAGCAGAGGAAACCAAGGTCTCCGAGGCCAATAAGGCGCAATCAGGATGAGAGACACCCGCTCCGATCTCAGCTTCCTCAGGAGCGGTAGGATTAGTGGAAACGGGGGGAACGCATAGCCCATTGAGAACCTCCAGGGGCTTGATAAGGCATCTCTTCCCAGTGCCAGGTGGTCCTCTTCCTTTGTGAAGAAAAGGGCTACCTTTCTGTTGGCCCGAGAGGCTAGAAGGTCCACTTGAGGCAGTCCCCACTTGTCCACAATCATGCGGAACACCCTGTGAGCCAGGCACCATTCCCCCGGATCTATTCTGGATCTGCTGAGGAAATCTGCCAGTTGATTCCGTTTCCCTGGGAGATGAATGGCTACAATGCCCGCCAGGTTTCTCTGAACCCACCACATCAGGTGATTCATCAGTACCATCATCTTGCAGCTCCTGGTACCCCCTTGGTGATTGACATAGGATACTACGGTGGAGTTGTCCGTCCTTATCTTTACCCATTGACCCTTGAGCTGGATCGAGAAGTGTTTCAAAGCTTTGAGGACAGCCAGAAGTTCTAGCAGATTGGAATGAACCTTGCTTGTCTTGAAATTCCATTCTTCCTGCGCAAAGTCGTGGAGATAATGAGCGCCCCAACCCCACTGGCTGGCGTCCGTTGTCACGGTCCTCCATGCGATGTCCCCTAATGGAAAGCCTTTGGCTAGGTGCTTTCTGTTCAGCCACCAGATCAGAGAATGGCGTACCTTCAGGGGAAGCTTGATGGGCTGGAACAGGTTCCCGGATAAGAAACGACTCAGGAAGTTGGCCTGGAATGGTCTCATTCTCCACTGAGCCCATCTCGTCAGACCTATTGTGGAGGACATAGAACCAAGGAGGCTCATTACCGCCTTTGCAGGGGCAACCGGGGAATTCAGCATTCTCCTCAATAACTTTCTGAGTTTCAGAATTCTCACTGATGAGAGCTGGACAGTACCCTTTAGGGTGTCGAAATGGGCACCTAAGTAAACGATAGATTGAGTCGGGTGGAGGTGGCTTTTCTTGGTGTTGATCTTCCAGCCGTGGGCTTGCAGAAACTGAATGCTGGTGATAGCTTGGGATGTCACAGAATCCACGTCGTTTCCCAAGATTAAAACGTCGTCCAGATAATGGTAAATAGCAATGTTTTGCTTTCTGAGCTCCGCGATGAGAACAACCAGGACCTTTGTAAACGTCCTCGGGGCTGTGCTCAGTCCAAAGGGGAGGGCCCTGAACTGGAAATGACCTTCCTCTACAGCAAACCTCAGGAACTTCTGATGGATTCGGGCAATGGGTATGTGAAAATATGCGTCTAGTAGATCTATAGACAGCATCCATTGGTTGGGTGACACAACCTTTATTATAGACTGCAGAGATTCCATCTTGAATCTGCGAATGTGCAGATGCTTGTTCAGCCTGTGCAGATCCAGAATGGGTCTCCAACCCCCTGAGGATTTCCTTGTCAAGAAGATGTGAGAGTAAAATCCTTGAGTTCTTTCGCCTGCCGGTACTTGGACGATGACCTTCTCCTTCTGCAAGGAATGGACGAAATTTCGTAGAGCCATGCACTTTTCCCTGTCCCCTGGCCATTTTGTGAGGTGAAAGGATCGGTTGGGAGGATGCTTGAAGAATTCTAGTAGGTAACCTCTCCGAATAATATCCAGCACCCAAACGTCGCTTGTGGAAATGGTCCATCTCGAAAGATACTGGAGAAGACAAGCCCCGACACCTTCGGTTTTGGGCCGTACGTAGTCATAGATTCTTCGGGTCCTTAGAGGAAGACGACCCGCGAGACCTGCCTCCTCTGTACCCAGAAGGGGCACCTCTCCTCGGTTGGAATCGGGAGTATTCCCTACCAGGCTTGTAGGACCTACTGTCACGAAAGGAATGGTACTCTTTCCGGGCGCGAAAGGATCCTTTATACTTCCTCTCTTGGGGTAGAAAGGCTTTATTCCCTTCAGCCGCCCTCTTGATGCACTCATCCAAATTCTTGCCGAATAACATGTTTCCGTGAAATGGCAGAGAACACAAACTATTCTTGGAGGAAGCATCGGCCGCCCAAGATCTGAGCCAGAGCGCCCGCCTGGAGGAAACCGAGAAGGACATATTTCTAGCAAGGTTTCTCACCAGATCCACTGCGGCCTCCGAAGAGAAATCAATCGCTAGACGCATATCCTTCAGGGCATCAACAATAGAGGAACGGCTCCTGCCCCTCTTGATGTCCCCTTCCAGCTCCTGTAGCCAAACCTTCATAGCTCTTGAAACAGACGTGAGAGCAACGGCAGGGTGGAGACTCGTGCCTGAGGCTACATAGGACTTAGACAGGCAGTATTCCATCTTACGATCCATTGGATCCCTGAAGGAGCCTGCATCATCCACTGGCAGGGTAGTGCGCTTGGCTAGCCTAACCACCGCAGCATCAACCTTGGGTGGAAGATCCCATGTTTCAGCATCTTTGGGATCAAACGGATATAATCTGGAGAATTTCCCTTTTGCAGAGGATCTCCTATCAGACCTGGACCATTCTTCTTTAATAAGGTCACTAATAGTGGTATGCACAGGGAAGGCCGCTCTTTTCTTTCTAAGATCTGAGAAATAGCGGTTAGATGTAGAGGGTTCCTCCTCCGAGGGCTCTTTCAAAGTAAGGGTTTCTCTGACCCGAGCAATCAAATGATCCACCTCCGCAGGTATCAGGAAGTCAGGATCAGGCAAAGCATCCTCCTCCGAGGAAAAAGCCAAGTCTCTCAGCGAAGCCGTGTCCATAAACTCATCCTCCGAGTTATCAGGAGACCAATCTGACGGCTCAGAATATCTAGGTCGCTTGTGGGTCTTACCAACCTCTTTGATGCCCCGGGCAACTGCATGCTTGATAAGCTGCTTAAAGTCTGGTGTTAACTGAGAAGGTCCAGCGGCTGCTGAGAGACAATTCGAACAGAGACGTTTCCCTTCTATGGCTCTGTTATCACAGGATACACACAGCGTCCTTTTGGGCGACTTCCCTTTGGACGATCCTGAAGTCTTTGTACTTTTATCACTGAAATACACCAAACGTGAATATTAGTACATTACCCCTCTTTTAGATATCAAAATAACAATAAGTTCCAAAAATGGATGGCTTACCTATATCGCTTAGATTGTGACCTATTATGATGAGAAGATTCTGATTCTCTAGATCCTGAGCGCGAATCCATCTATAAATAATAGATGAAACAGCGAAACTAGAACCCAGAAGAAAAACTACAGGAAACCAAACAAAAGAAAAAAGAGAAAGGAAAAAGAACTTACTTTAGAAGAAAAAAGACGAAGAATCAACAATCCACAGAACTCAACGGTGCCAGAAACTCTCCAGGAAGCAGAAAATTCAAACTGACAAAAAAGGAGGCCTGGCGCTTTAAGAAGGCGTCTGACGTCATCGCGCATGCGCAGATGACCGAAAAGACGCGCGAAACGGCCAGATTTGCGCGCGAATTCCGCGCATGCGTCCCAGAGTCCCCAGAACCGCGCAGGCGCCCAGGAGACCCATACACGCCGCGCAGGCGCACAGGAGACGCCTACACGCCGCGCGGGCGCACAGTAGGCTCCCGAAAGCCATGCAGGGAAACCCCAGAACGCTTAACGAAAAAACTTTCCAAAAGAAAGAAAAACCAACAGGTAAAATAAAACAATATTACCTTGAGCCTGGTGGGAGGATACCAAACCGGAAACCAGCCACATTCCATGTACCTTTCCATGTCATCACTGGAAAAATGGAGAGAAAAAACCCCCGGTCACTAAAGGGGTTTTCTCCAGGGGGACACCTTTGCGCAGGGCCGTATACTGGAGACTTCCCAGGGGAGAGAGGGTGAACTCCCCAAGGGCCAGAGGAACTAATCCTCAGGTAAGCCATAAAAGAAAAATTTAGCAGTCTGAAAAGACCGACATGTCCTAGGGATAGGACAGGAAAAAAAGACTGGGGAAGGAGGGGCAGGAGGTGGTACTTATACGGCTTAATTATTATTCCTGTCCAATGGGGATAGGGAGGAGCTACCCAATGTTGTGCTGCCATGGATATGGCCAGGAAATATATATATATATATATATATATATATATATATATATATATATATATATATATATATATAAAATACAAATAACCGCAAATATATATAAATACATATAATTAAATAAAAGATTACTTTAGTATACCCGTAGAATTAAAATACCTATAAATGCATATATAGTAAAATTATACATGTATATTTAAGTAATCTTTTAACATAATTATGTGATTTGATTAATTAAAATTTGCTTGACATGCCTGACAACACAGGGAGAGAGTGCAGAGAATTTAATTCGCAAGCAATATATTTGACCCTGTAACTCTCCAAGACACCATAAAACCTGTACATAGGGGGTACTGTTTTACTCGGGAGACTTCGCTGAACTCAGATATTAGTGTTTCAAACTGGTAAATTGTATTACAACGGTGATATTTTAAGTAAAAGTGAAGTTTTTTGCATTTTTTTTTACAAACGAACGTCACTTTTATGGACTATATTATTGTTGTAATATGTTTTACTGTTTTAAAACACTAATATTTGTGTTTAGTAAAGTCTCCCGAGAATAACAGTACCCCCCATGTACAGGTTTTATGGTGTTTTGGAAAGTTAGAGAGTCACGTATAAGGCTTGCATTTCATTTTTTTGACATTGAAATTTGCCAGATTGATTATGTTGCCTTTGAGAGCGTATGGTAGCCCAGGAATGAGAATTACCCCCATGATGGCATATCATTTGCAAAAGTAGACAACCCAAGGTATTGCAAGTGGGGTATGTCCAGTCTTTCTTAGTAGCCACTTAGTCACAAACACTGGCCAAATATTAGTTTTTTGCTTTTTTCACACAGAAACAAATATGAACGGTAACTTTGGCCAGTGTTTGTGACTAAGTGGTTACTAAAAAGGACTAAACATACCCCCCTTTCAATACCTTTGGTTGTCTACTTTTTCAAATGGTATGCCATCATGGGGGTAATTCTCATTCCTGGGCTACCACACCGTCTCAAAGGTAACATTACTAATCTGGCACATTTCTATTTGAAAATGGAACGTTCTATATTTGACCCTGTAACTTTCCAAAACACCATAAAACCTGTTAATGGGGGGTACTGTTGTACTCGTAAGACATCGCTGATTACAAATATGTGCATTTTTTGCAGTCAAACCTAACAGTATTATGACATTCACAGCTAAAATGTCAGACGGAAATACAAAATCTTATTTTCTCACATTTTTTAAAATTTGTATTCATTATAAATTATGTTCCATATATGAATAGTTAATGACAAATTAAAGCCCTGTTTCTCCTGAACAAAATTATATATAATAAGTGTGGGTGCACTTAATGTGACAGTGGTGAATTACGGTTGAACAGACATGTTTTGTTTTGATCAGAACGTGCACTATTGACTCCGTCCTGAAGGGGTTAAAAGAGTTTTTTAAAAGTGGGAATATCATCTTTGCCCCTAAAACAGCAATTTATTTTCTCCCTTGATCAGTGTGTTATTAATATGATTTATATGAATAAATGTAACTTTGCATATTTTGCTCTACTTAAAAACAACTAGTAATTAAAAAAAAAAAACATTTATTGAATTTGATAGCATAGCTCTTTAGGTAATGAGTGCAATATCTTTATCATTCTTACTGTAAACAACTGCTGCTGTACCTAAAATCTTATTTCCTTGTGTCTCAAAGGATGACTTGTATTTTTGTGTACAATTAAATAAAATATACTTAATTGTACTTATTTTTTTTTCACAATTTCCTTTTTGAGAACTTGTGCATAATATTGGACTGCATATTCAGAGTAGAATTGAGTATGTTATCATTATTTCTCAATACCCATATTTTTACACACTATTAACTTACTAGCATTATGACTGTTGGTTGGCATTGCATCACATATCTAAGTCATGTATGCAGAATTAATCGAAATCACACATTTTCTTATTCCCTTGACCTAAACCTTTTAAATGCATAGGTTCAAGGTTGAGCATTGTTTCTGAAATGCATAACATTGCATTTTTCTATGTGTCATCTGTAGACATACTGCACACTAGTTTGCCAAAATCCCACTCAAATGACTTGACATTTTATTCAGACTGACTGACCTAATTATCTGTCTATTTTAAGTATAGCCATATGATTTCAATGTTCAAGAGCATTAACAAAGGTATGAATAAGAAGAATACAAAGCATAGATCAGGTGGGTACTATGCAACACGGGGGTTACTACATTTACCAAATATAACTGAATAGAGAATTTTCCATCAAAAACTCCCCTTTAGACTATTGAGCTAGCATCACATACTAATTAAGTAATTTACATATATGATTACCACATTTTATCTCTTGTCAGAAATCTTTATTACAATGTCACAGCTCACAAAATCAGATTTTTATTGCAGTAACGATTATTTTATTCAAATCACCATTCATTTGCACACTAACAGCTCAAAAACAAGTGAGGATTCTTTGAAACTGTGAAGTTGATAAAGGTGTATGATAGAAGGGTGCAGGGTTTGAAAACCTGGCTTAGTTTGAAAAATAAATATTATTTGCAATTAAGCAGAACCATCAGACAAGCATTATTTGTATGACAATATTTCAGAACATACTCTACATAAAAATGTATGCTAGATAAAATGAAATGGTTGTCATGGAAAGTTTGAAAAAACATGAATTCACATTGCCAGAATTCATGTTCATATTATGTTTTGGCTTCTTTTTTTAAGATCTCGTTAAAAGTGTTCTCTAATCTAAATTATTTTTAAAATCCTTTGTTTGTCACTTGCTAGATCTTTATTTTGACAATACATTTGTGAACATTAAATTAAAGCAATAACCAACACCAATAACCAGTATTCTTCTATCTGAGATTATATTCATTTTTTTTATATTCTCTCAATCTGATAGAAAAGGATATTTTACATGTTTTATAATAGGAATACACAACATAGTCTCTAATGTTTAATTAAATATAAATGAATAAACACACTTGATTAAAAAATAACTTACTTTTGTACCTCTCCATGAGATCTCTGTACTATAGATTTCAGTAATGGCTCAGGCCGTGCTGACATCTTGGGTGATGTTTTAGGGCTTGTATCCGAATCTCCACTATCTTCTTCCATGGCTTTTATGTAACTACCACTCCTCATTCTTCGACAGGGAATCTCCTCATCTTTACTGTCTGATGGATACCCTCCCCATTCATCTTGAGGCACCTGGGGAGATGTCACATATAAACACATCAATATAATGTATCCATCCAGAAGAATTTACTGTGGCAGTCATCTACCACGCAGTAAACGTGTGTCACAATGCATGATCCTGATGTTTGCACATACAGTAAAAACAAATCAGTAGAAGCTGATGGTTTAGAGAGAAGGCATTATTTCGTACAGAGTATGCTTATTGTCATTTAGTAATATTCTTTTCAGTAATGCTGACCAACCAGGAAATGACATCTCACACTGGGAACAAAAAGGAGTTAATGACAGTATGCTTCTATTGAACTGCCCAAGTACTTGTTTCAAAGACGCTGATGCGATTGAATATTCTGTTTATAGCTAAATACTGCAAATGTCGTATACATATTTTGGTTATAATTTATGTGGATTAATTGTATATACTATATCCATGTATACAGTATATATTTACTGGGAGAATTGTAACAGAAACATAGAATGTGACAGCAGATAAGAACCATTCGGCCCATCTAGTCTGCCCAATTTTATAAATACTTTCATTAGTCCCTGGCCTTATCTTATATTTAGGATAGCCTTATGCCTATCCCATGCATGCTTAAACTCCTTTACTGTGTTAACCTCTACCACTTCAGATGGAAGGCTATTCCATGCATCCATTACCCTCTCAGTAAAGTAATACTTCCTGGTATTATTTTTAAACCTTTGCCCCTCTAATCTAAGACTATGTCCTCTTTTTGTGGTAGTTTTTCTTCTTTTAAATATAGTCTCCTCCGTTACTGTGTTGATTCCCTTTATGTATTTAAATGCTTCTATCATATTCCCCTGTCTCATCTTTCCTCCACGCTATCCATGTTAAGATGCTTTAACCTTTCCATGTACGTTTTATCCTGCAATCCATTAACCAGTTTAGTAGCCCTTCTCTGAACTCTTTCCAAAGTATCGATATCCTTGAGAAGATACGGTCTCCAGTACTGCGTACAATACTCCAAGTGATGTCTCACCAATGTTCTGTACAATGGCATAAGCCCTTCCCTCTTTCTACTGCCAATACCTCTCCCCATACAACCAGTGGTGTATCCTGGTTTTGTGCTGCCCTAGGCAGGACAAAACTCAGGCGCCCGCCCCCTCCCCCCCCCCCCCCTCCGCCTGTAATACTATGTCTGTTTTACTGGAGTTTGCAACCGCTGTTGTGGCATTCTAAGCTCGTTTGTACTGATACCGGAGAAACTGACGGAAGCCAAGCACAGAGAGATGGACACAGGTTTCTTCAGGAAGGAAGAGATTCTTTATTCGATTCACCGACCGGGGCTCAGAGGGACTTATGTCACCAAAATACAACAAGATCTGAGCCCAGAACTGACTGTGTAAATGCATGATATAGACATATAGCTCCTCCTATAGTTAACTCTATCCACATATATTCTTTACACAATCAGCTGAACAAAGCCTAACTTCCCTTACTTGTTAGACCACATGGCTCACCCAGAACAATGGAGGAGGGGGGAAGTGTTTTCAGTTTCTGCATTCCTGCATTTGCTCAATACGGTGTTGATTGTATCTTAGCTACGTGAAACTAACTAACTGATACAACATTTACACATATGCCACATGGCAATCTTGTCCTAGTAAATTTATTTTTACTGAGATTCCACCACAG
This sequence comes from Pelobates fuscus, assembly GCF_036172605.1. Taxonomy (NCBI): domain Eukaryota; kingdom Metazoa; phylum Chordata; class Amphibia; order Anura; family Pelobatidae; genus Pelobates; species Pelobates fuscus. The sequence goes on along the minus strand of NC_086318.1, from coordinate 159,719,143 downwards.
TACCTATATGCACAACCAAAAATAAAGATTAACAAAAAGTATCATTTTATGCCTGACTTAACAAAGATAGACCTAGGTATGACCAGTGAACAACAGAAATTCTGCTTTAGATATCCTTCAGATGTTATTTTTGGTAAGAGCAGATATCTATAAGCATAACGGCTCTCATGGGAATTGTTGGGGCTTGGGTTAGGTAGGTTAGGGTTAATCCATTTATCTATGTAGTGTATACTGTTAGTGTAGGGCTGTGTGCAGCTATTTAAAAAAAAAAAAAAAAAAAAAGTGTGGGAGTCTAAGTTTCATTCAGCCGATGGTTCTGCTGTGGATGCCAACACCCCACCCCCCCTCTTTATTTAACTGTTTGTCAGCAGTCATTATCTTTTAAGTGTGGGTGTAAAAGTCACCCTTCATGTCAGTTAGACAGTAGGGTGGATATTGGTGGTAATTAAGTGTAAGTTCAGGCTTTCGGGGCAGAACAGAGTGGTAAGAAATATGCTTATATATATATATATGGGCAGTGGTGTATTTAGGATTTGTGCTGCCCTAGGCACGACTTCGGGCACCCCCAAAATCTAAATTTGACCCCCCAATTCGTGTCAAGGCTACGTTTTTGACTGACAGACACATACCCTCATTGATACATGCACTGATAAACACTCACGGACAGATACACAGTCGTTGGCACACAAATACAGTCATAAGCACACACTGTTTAACCAACACACACTTTCACTGACAGACACACACTGACACACCCACTCACTGACAGGCACACACTCTCAGATACACATAAAATGACATACACACACTCACAGGCACACCCATTCTCACTGAAAGACACACACACTTTCACTAACTCACAGACACACACTGACAGCTACACAGTCTTCACTCACTCACTCACAGTAAGGTGGACAGCCCCAGAACACGAAGCAAACAAGGCATTTGTCTGGGAGCTTAGGGTGACATTTTTTGGCGCCGCCCCCTGAAAGTGCCGCCTTAGGCAAATGCCTTTTTTGCCTTGTGGTAAATACATCCCTGTATATGGGTGTGTGTGTGTCTGTGCACTACTATGAATGGCTGCTGTTCTGTTTCGCCCTTTCTAAAAAAAAATGCTATAATTTTGGCATAATGAAGAGGATGCACAACAACATATTGCACCACAGCATGTAAAGCAATCATTCTAGGTTAAATTACCCAGCTGGTTAAAGACCTAACATTCAGAATTTACTTTTTTTCTGAGGGGAATAGAATACAATTATGGCAATTTCAGTTCAGTTGCTGCCGCTGTTTTCGTCATTCCATGACTCATCTAGATTTCGTACAATTGGCCTGACAAGCACTTGTCACCAGAGTGTATATAGAAAACCAGCATGACTTACATCTTACTTTTATTAATGGTATATTTTAGAACAAAGCTTCAATTACTTGAACTTGCTCGAGTGCATAGACAAATAAAAACAAATCAATACAAAAGCTGGCATGATAAAGACACTTAGACATTTTGCAAATTGTGAGCGCTGCTCAAATCCCCAAATTAGTTTTTTTTTGCTTTTTTTTGTGTGCTTAAATATTTTTTGGGGGTAATAATATTTTTTTGCAGATGGCTTGAAATAATATTTATTTAGCTGGAACCTGAACATACTCTTTGAGAATCAAGACTCTTCTTTGTATGCTGCAAACAGCAAATGGCTTTCCTTTTTGTTATTACGGTAATTAATTTTGCAGGCTTAACAAGCAATAAATATCTTATTACAGATGACGTTCATTCAATGCAATGTGTTCTGAAATGTATACATACATAATCAATACAGATCATGGTAAAGTCAGTTTTGGTTCTCTTTGATATACTTAGTGGTAAACCACAAACCACTGTGAAAATAAGAACTACTAAATAGTACAGATGCTTAAAGGGACACCGCAGGCACTGTAGCCTACTGTCAATGTCATTGAAGTGGTTATAGTGCCTGGAGTCCCCTTATCCATTTCTTTTGTCCAGTTTTAAACAGTTTTTAAGGTTTTAATGCTAAACAAGAGTTCCCAGCAGCCCATTAGCCTGAGCAGCAATGGGCGACTGTGATTGGCTGAGAATATTAGCTGACTGCTTTTAGTCTAACAGAACATTGCTGATGTTACTTGTTACGTCAAGTGTTATTATTTTGTTGACACTTGCATCAGTCTGAATAAATCTCTCTGTGTTCTATCAATGTCCACATGAAAACAATTGATTTTATTCACTAAATGTGGTATGGTCTTTTAGTGAATGGATCAAAACCATCCAGATGCATATGAGACCATTCGGACTGCAAAATTCAGACATTGTTCATGCTATTCAACAATGTCTGGATGTTGTAATCCAAGCCCCAAACAGGCCTGAATTTGGTCCAAATTTTAGCTAGACTGAACACTGCTGGATTGCTGAAATTTGGTCCTTGGTGCTTCAAAACTTGGACTGGATTTACATTTTTTTTAACTATTTGTGTGCTGGCAGCCCTAGCAACCAGCATTCAAATAGTTAATCTTCAGCAAGGGGTAATTATGTTGCAGCTAGCCAGCGCTTGCTAGCCATATTACTATAAGGGTGTTAAAAAATTAAAGACCTCCCTATGCTCCCATGGGTGCATATCTACTAACTAACTAGCGACTAGCAATATTGGACATCAGGTTGAGGACTTTAAAGTACATAATGGGGGGTGGACAGATTACCAGTGGGTGTGGGCTATTAAATCTAAATAAATGGGGGGCATTTACTGACCACAAATGTGGACTATTATAATATAAGGGGAAACTAAGTGTCACCCACAGCCCCCACTCATTTGCAGCAGGTGTTTTCGATGGCGGCATAGCTTACTTCTCAGGGTAAGAGTTTTCTGCTTAAAGGGACACTCCAGGCACCCAGACCACTTCTGCCCATTGGAGTGGTCTGGGTGCCAACTCCCACTACTCTTAACCCTGCAAGTGTAATTATTGCAGTTTTTTAAAGACAGCCACTAGAGGGAACTTCCTGCTCTATAGCACAGATTATCTGTGCTAGAGCGTCGCTGGAACTCCTTACGCTGTGTGAGGACCTCCAGAGTCACTCAAATCCCCATAGGAAAGCATTGAAATTCGTTTTCAATGCTTTCCTATGGGGAGCGCTAATGCGCATGCGCACTAGGTCTCCTCGGTCGGTGGGCAGGATCAGTCTCGCTAAGCGGCCGATGGAGACAGTAGGAGGAGCGGAGCGGAGGAGGAGACAGCGACGAGGGACATCGTCGCTGCCTCAGGTAAGTGACTGAAGGGGTTTTCACCCCTTCAGTAACTGGGGCTTGGGGGGTGGGAGGGAGAGGGAACCTCCAGTGCCAGGAAAACGGATTGTTTTCCTAGCACTGGAGATTCCCTTTAAGTAAGCCACAGGGTGTTCTCCACCATCGACTTGGCTCAGTACTGCTTCCAATCCAAAATATATATACAGATTGACAGGGCGCCACAATCACTAAATAGGTATATGTGGGGGGAAGAACCATGTAATGAATATACTGGTAAAAATAGTAATTTATTAATACAGAAGTAGATAAAAATAATAGCACAATAACAAGTGCTCAAATTATATTAGACAGGAACCCATAGGTATAGCAGCTCACTAATACATAATGCTGAACTGGGCATATAAGGTGCAGATTTTAAAAGTGCAAAGTGCAATATAAAAGTGCAAGTATAAGGTACAAGATACTAGTACCAAAAATGCACCAAGTCCATAACATATAGCCCAAGAAAAAAAAGAAAAATAATCAGCATATATAAACAATAAAACCGCTGATACCACAATGCAGGGTCCCAAAGGGTCGTCAATGTTTCAATGCTCAACGCGTTTCGTCGTCAGACTTCCTCAGGAGCTTCTTCAATCTTCCTCCATCTTTCTTTTAAGTCTGCCGGTCCGTCTGTCCACTTCCGTGATTGGGCGTGCGTCCATACGTCACCGCGCATAACGTCATACGTCATACGCCTGCGTGGCTAATATGCGCACGCGCAACCACGGAGGAACGCAAATAAACTTTATTGTTCATGTACACGGTGGCATAAAGGGCGAACTACAAAAAGAACGCTCTATTAGTATGCAGACCGGATTTACAAACGTGCCTGCCCCCCCTTTAACCCCTATACAAAGGAATGCTAAGTATAAAGGGGGAAATATAAATTAGACAGGTACCAGACTAAGAAAAAAATGAAGAAAATATATATAATATGTATCGAAAAAAATTATAGATATAAAAAATATATTAAATAAAAAACAATTGAGTAGTGGAGAATAATAATACAAAAAATATATATATAAAAAATATATATATATAAAAATAAAAACTATGAGTCCATTTATATTCCCAAATAGCCACAAAGATAGTATACAGAGACCTTACAATGTTAAATCATCTATACAATATTGCCAATGTAGATATGCATAAATGGATAATATATCAGAATGTAAACGGGTACAAAAGACAATATCCAAATATTAGTAGAGATAAATAAAAAACCATAAATATATATACACATACAGGAAATAATTTTAATGTTGAAAGCGTATCAATTCGACTGAAGGGCAAAAGTCATATAAACATAACTTATTACATTATAAGAAAAAATTATATCATTTGATATCCAACATGTATTCAAAAGCGTATATAGAAGGCATATATAAATATATATATAAATAGATATAAAACGTATATAAAAAATATATATATAAAAGAGAGGTCAAATATAAAAAAGAGGTCAAATATAAAATATCATATAATCAATCAATAAAAGCTAGTATGTCCAAATCAGTATTTAATCCTGAAGGAACAGAGGATTTCATTTTATATATCCACTCTGTTTCTCTCATGGCTAGCCTCTTTTCAGTGTCGCCACCTCTCCAATGAGGTAAAACCAGATCGATCCCAATACAGATAAAATCCTTAAAATCAAAATCTTTACATTTATTGCAATGTCTAGGTACACTATGTTTCTCATTTTTATTTTTAATTCCATTAAAGTGTTCGAGTAATCTGATGTGCAGTTTTCTAATTGTCCGTCCAATATATTGGACCCCACACTTGCATTGTAACAGGTATACCACAAACTTACTATTGCAATTAATAAAATGTTTTATTTTAAAAGTTTCTTTAGTTACCATACTAGAAAATTCTGTGATCTTATTCCTCTGAAATTTACATGTGCTACATCTACCACATTTAAAAAAAACCTTTTGGCCTTTCTATTAAAACATTTGTTTTCTCACTCGCGACAATCTGTTTAGGTAAAATGCTGGGAGCTAAAATATTCCTCAAGTTATTAGGTCTTTTATAGATCACTTTAGGATTTTTGGGTAGAACCTTTTTTAAAAACTTGTCCTGTAGCAAGATAGGCCAATTCTTCCTAATAGACTTCTCTATTAGGTTGGCTTTATTGCTAAATTTCGTCAAAAAGGCAAATTCAGACTGATTCCCAGCATTCCTCTTAACCTCTTTATTATTCGACAAAATATCCCTCATCTGGTAACCTTCTACTTGTTTTTGTGTGTTAGTTAGAAGTTGTTCTGGATAATTTCTATCTAAAAACTTGTTATTAAGGACTTGGGCTTGTTTTTCAAAATCCTTTTTCTCAGTGCAATTCCTATATAATCTCAGATGCTGTCCTTTGGGGATATTTGTCAGCCATTTTCGATGGTGGCAACTAGAAAACTCAATAAAACCATTTCCATCTGTCGGTTTAAAAAAAGTTCTACTAAAAATTCTTTTATCTTTAATAAAAAGGGTAAGATCTAAAAAGTTGATACACGTATCGTGGATTTCTTCAGTGAACCTCAGTCCATATGTGTTAGAGTTAATGTAAGTTAAAAACTCAGCTAAAAGACTTCTGCCGCCTTTCCAGATAATTAAAACGTCATCTATGTATCTTCTCCATTGCACCAAGTTCGCACCAAATGGATTATTCTGCCAAATATGATTCCGCTCCCAATCGGCGACAAAAATATTGGCATAACTTGGTGCGAACCAGGTGCCCATCGCTGTTCCACATGTTTGAAGGTAGTATAACCCTTCAAACCAAAAATAGTTGTGGAACAGGATGTATCTGATGAGGTCTAAAATAAAAGTAGCTTGTCCCCGATTCATATCTGGATCATACCTCAGGATATTTTGTACAGCTTCAATACCTTTTTCGTGGTCAATCACGGTATATAAAGAGGTGACATTAACAGTTACCCAAAGGTATTCATCTTTCCATTCAAGACCTTCCAATTCCTTGATGATCTGGACAGAGTCTTTAGTATACGATTTAGCTAAAACCACATATTTCTGTAAAAAGAAATCAATATACTGTGAAATATTACTCGTTAGAGACCCGATCCCACTGATAATGGGTCTTCCCGGTGGGGATTCCAAACATTTGTGTACTTTAGGTAAGTAATAAAAGACAGCTGTTTTAGGTGAATTAATAAATAAGTAATTAAATTCATCCTTATTTATAATCTCATTATTCAAATCAGTCAATAAAATACCATGTAATTCCTCTTTAAATATACCTGTGGGATTACTCTTGAGAATCTTATAGGTATCCGAATCACTTAATATCCTCAGAGATTCTTTCAAATAGTCAACTCTATTAAGGTTAACAATACTGCCACCCTTATCAGCTTGTCTGATTACTATATCTTTATTTTCCTTTAATTCTTTCAAGGCTTGTTTTTCTTTCCTTGCTAAATTATCTTTACCTCTACTTTTGGAGAGTTTCTCAAACTCACTCATCACCATTTCACAAAACACTGGTATGTGGTCTCCTTTTTCCCAGGTGGGAAAACATTTTGATTTGTTTTTTAAACCAGAATGTACAATCCCGGGTGACAAAATGTCGGTTGGGATCTCCTCCATCCTCTGATCACTCTGTGGGTTTCTAAAAGCAATAACTTCATCTTTCTTTTTTTCAAAAAATCTTTTAATAGTCAATTTGCGCAAAAAATTCTGTGTATCTATAAAAAGTTCAAACATATTGGGATCTGTTTGTGGAGCAAATTGCTTCCAATCCAAACATAGAAGCATCTGTGTGAACAAAAAAAATGTTTAGTTTGATCAGGACCAGCTTCTCGGATACGGTCTAATACCGCCCCTATGTGGGTCAGCTGCTCTGGCAAGATGTTGCTGTAGATAGCAATATCATCCAGGTATGCACATGCATAATCCTGGAACCCATCCAAGAGCCGACCTACAATCCACTGGAAAGTTGCCTGGGTGTTTTTCATTACGAATGGCATGACCCAAAACTGGTACAGGCCAAATGGGCAGACAAACGCCAACTTCGTTATGGCATCCTCGGCTAGTGGAATCTGCCAGTACCCCTTACAGAGATCTTTTGTAGTGAGGTACTGGCCCCTGGCCATCTTATCTAAGAGTGCGTCTATCCTAGGCATAGGGTAGGCATCAGACATGGTTTTATCATTCAGCCTCCGGTAGTCTACACAGAAACGAGTCGTGCTTTCATGCTTCGGTACAAGCACTACCAGGGATGCCCAGGGACTATCAGACGGCTTTATAACCCCTAGCTGAAGTATCCCGTGAATCACCTTTCGCATATTCTCCTTCACTGATTCAGGGATGTGTTAGGGTGTCTGGTGTAACGGCAACTGCCGGGGGGTTTCTACTCGGTGGGTGGCCAGAGAGTGTACTCAGGTAGGTTTGAGAATGTGGCCCCCTTAGCCGTGATTAATTCCTGTACTTGGGTATGCTCCTGAGGGCTCAACTGCTCGCCCTACAATACCTCACCAAGGGTACCTGTCTAATCCTCCTCCCCTAGGAGGTCTGGTAGGGGAAGATTCTCGAAATCCTCAGAGGCTGGGGCACAGATTGCTGCCACTTCCTCAGTTCGCTCATGGTAGGGTTTGAGCATGTTCACTTGGAGCATGCGTCTCCCCCCGACACCCGAGCAAGGGCCAATCACATAGGTGGTGTCACCCTTCCACCACCCGATATGGGCCCTGCAAGGCAGCCTGCAAATTATCCTTGTGGACGGGTTTTAAAATCAACACCTTCTGTTCCACTCGAAAGCTCCCTTATTGTACCCAGTTCGCACAGCCTGGTTTAAATCCTCCAGGCAGTCCCTAAACTCTAACACATATGGGATTATAGGGGTAACATTTGGGCTAACATCTCCTTCCCAATGCTTCCTAATTAAATCTAGGGGCCCCCTCACCCGCCTCTCGAACAGTAGTCTGAATGAGGAGTACCCGGTGGAATTCTGGGGCACCTTCCGGTATGCAAATAGTAGGTGCTGTAGGAATCTCTCCCAGTCCTTGCTAGTGTCTACGAATGTACGGAGCATCTGCTTTAGAGTTCCATTAAATCATCACAGAGACCATTAGACTGTGGGTGGTATGGGGAGTTCACTATGGGCTTAATGCCACATAGTCTCCAGAGCTGGTGGGTGACCTCTGCTGTAAATTGGGTACCCTTATCTGAGATAATCTCTTGGGGAAATCCCATTTGAGAGAAAATCCGCATCAGAGCATCCGTGACCATCTCAGCGTGGGCCTTGGTCAACACCACCGCCTCTGGGTATCTAGTGGCATAGTCCACCACGGTCAAGATGTATTTCTGGCTGGAAGGACTGGCTCTAGCTAAGGGCCCAACAAGGTCTACGGCCACCCTGCTAAAGGGCTTTTCAATAATGGGAAGAGGGTGAAGTATCGCCCTGTGGCGGTCTCCCCTCTTACCTACCCTCTGACACATGTCGCAGGTCTGACAATATTGGCGAATACCTTTCTAAATCCCTAGCCAGAAAAAGTTTTGCGTCAGTCGGTATTTGGTCCAGCTGACGCCTAATTGCCCAGATAGCGGAAAATCATTCGCTATCCGGAGTAACTTGTGCGTAAACTTCTGTGGAACTACCAACTGTTTCATGGGGGTCGGTACGAACCCAGCCACTACCCTCTCTGGGTTCCTATAGTATAATCTCTTGTCCCAGAAGTATCCCTCCCCCTCAAATCCTGCCTGACTGGAGGTGACCCGATCTTTAAACACCTGTAAAGTGGGGTTTAAGGCTACCTCCCTCTCAAACTTAGCAGGGGCATCCCAAGAAAGGTTATCAATGGGTGAGGGGTTGCTGCTTACCGGAGTCTCAGAGTGTGATTGTTGGTCCGTGGTGCGAGCCTGCTGCCGGGTGGTCACAGGATAAGTCTCCGAGGGTGAAGGTTGGGGCACAAAAAGCAATAGTTAGCTTGCCTAAGTCGTTTCCAAAGAGCATGTCTGTGGGTAGCTCGTGCATCAAGCCAACTTCCACCACACCCCAATGCAAATGGACCCGGGCAGTGGGCAGGCACAGTACGGCTCCCCCTGCCACCCAAAGCTGCCACAGATCCTCCAGTATGTGCTGTGTCTGGAAGCAGGTGGCGCTTTATTAACATTAAGGTGGCACCCATGTATCTGAGCCCCTGAACATTTATCCCCTACAGACATACCATTTGTCGGTGGTGCTGCCGGTTGTCGAACGTAGCCTAGATTGGGTTGGCCTCGTGCAAGACACCCAGTTGTTCCTCTGTGTAGTAAGGAGCTGGATCACGGGTAGTGGTCTCCATCTCATAGTAATGGGCTGCTGCTCTGGTTATGGGTGGTTGACCGGGATGAACCCATGTGTTGCAGTTCCGGTTCTGGGGGCATTCTCTCTGTCCCAATTGTTGGCACTGATGGCACCTAATATTGGAGCGAGGTTGAAACTGGGGTGCTGTAGGGTTAAACGTATTCCCCTGACACTATAGGACTGGTGCAGGTGGTGCTGGTGTAGGTATAACCGGTCTGGAGAATAAGCGGGCTGGTGGTCGGTGGTGGTGCCTGGCATTGTGGTGTTCGTCTTCCAGCTGCTTTACTTCTGGTACTAGCCCATTGAAGAATTGCTCCAGAAGTATAAGTTGGAGTAGTTCATCCATGGTCGTGGCTTGGTTAGCCTGTACCCAACCCATTTGCATGCAAATCTTTCTCCTGCTTTCTCAGTTCTCGGAATCAGTTTCGTTATGCCTCGGGTGTGATGGCATACTGTGCTAATATGGCTTGTTTAACCCGGTTGTAATTTTTGCTGTCCTCATCGTCTACAGCCCTGTATGCCTCAGCTGCACCTCCAGACAGTTTGCCTGCCAACAGGGGTACCCAGTCTTCACGGTTGATGTTGTGTAAGTGGCACAACCTCTCAAAGTCTTGGAGGAATCCATCAATGTCCTCCTCTGTGTCTGAGAAAGACTTAATGCGTGATAGGGGATTTTTGGCTTCCCCTGTGTGATGGCAGACATTGCTGGTGATACCTCTCTGGACTGCTGGTCTGCTAACTGTAGCTGGGTTGCCTGCTGCTGTATGGCCAATATTAGTCCTGTATGTCTGCCATTACTTTTGTCATGGTTTCCTCTGCGGGTGTCCTGCTGTAGAATGCCAGCCTTGTCCTCACCTCCCTCTCAACCTCTGTTTCAGCCATAGCTGTTGCAGGTGAAGGTTTAGCGCTGCTGGCTTGGTCTCCCTCCATCAATTCGACGATAAGAATAGCTTTCGCTTTGTTGCTGGCTATCTTACCCTTTGCTTCTAATAATTCTTTGAATGTTGTTCGTTTTGACGCTGCATAGTTTGTCTCCATTCACTAGTTCATTCGTATAACTGACCTGCATATAAACCACTGCTTGTGTCCGAACTTGCTGCTTCCTTTTGTTGCGAGGCTTGTATCCCATCGCTTGCCACCAATTGTAGCGAAGCTGCAATAATAAAACCAATATCTCCACTGGTGTTCTGTAAAGCATGAAAGAAAGCCGACACACAGTTTTGGGAGTCAACTGTTTAAAGGAAGTCACACACAGCCTTTTATGTGTGTCCCCATGCAAGGGGTCTAATGTAACATATTCCAGGGGCAATTCCCCACCGGACCTGAGAGGAGACTGTAAAATACACACATAATTACATTAATTCTCAGGTCCAGGACATATACATTAATGACACCCCAAAAACATAATTTAACAATGAGGTACCTCCTCAAGTCCTATTTCCCCGGGTAGCCTGGATCTGAGCACCCAACATATCCCGAAAGCACTCAGATCCCACGAACGCAGCCGGAACGCCACCGCAGTATAAATTAGACCGACCGCACACGAGGCGCCTGCCCAAAAGAGTTCCATGAATTTAGGCTGAGCGGTCGGTCTCTTTCGGGAGTACGAAACACAATAACATAACGTATATAACAGTTCGCATGTAAGCTGGTTATGTGTCCCTCGTTTGGGAGTTTGCTCCCACCGAACGCCGCTCTACTTGGACAAATGGAACTGAACATATGTGTAGGTTGAAGCCTCAGTGGTGTTGGCGCTGTCAAGTGTCCGATTATAGTTCCGTGCGACCAAACACCGATGTACGTTTTCGCGGCTAAAGATGGCAGCCGCCACGTGTTCGGCCATACGAACGACGACCACCCAGCCAACTGCTTAGAACGTTGTAGTTTCGAAGTGTTAAGGAGGTCAGAACGGTCAATTAGCAGCACACGACTCCCCTGGGTGGTCCAGCTGTTCGGGAGTTTGTTCGTTATACGAACACCACACTTATAATCCGTTCGGTGGACCTCAATTACCGAACCAGCTAAGTCTACAGTCCAAAAGAAGGCCAAATAATCCAAGTAGGTGGCTGGTTCCACCACAGGTATGTAGTTTGTACAGATCTAAACCACCATTGCATCTCCCTCCATGGGACTGATATTAAATCTGTCTATTTAGAATTTCCACACAAAGCAATTACAAATAAAACACTACACAGAACAGTTGAACTATTAGCAAATATGTTGAAGTTAATAATTATCAACCAAAATAGTCGGTAGATAAATAGGAAATTCAAACAAAAATTTGAGCATATGCCCATTAAAGGAAGAAAAATTAACTCCCAGAGATTTTTAATATTACGATAATATTTCCCCTATAATTAAAGGAACATGTATTCCTGACCCTATAGTGTTAAAACCGCCATCTAGTCCCACTTATCCCCTCTTTCCTCCCTAAATATAGTAAAATATTGCTCGGATTTAAGTCTGCAGCTGCTGGCTCTGCCCCTGCTGTCTGCTGCCATCATCAGAAGTGGTGTTCTGAGCCAATCTCAATGCTTTCCCATAGGATTGGCTGAGACTGTCAAGGAGGCATATCAGGGGCAGAGCCATCACAAGTCAAACACAGTCCTGGCCAATCAGCAACTCCTCATAGAGATGAATTAAATCAATGCATCTTTATGAGGAAAGTTCAGTGTCTCTATGCAGAGGGTGGAGGCACTGAATGGCAGTGCTGCTCACTGTGTAGCACTGCCCCAGGAAGCAACTCTAGTAGCCATCTGAGGAGTGCCAGTGGAGTTATCACTAGGCTGTAATGTAAACACTGAAAAGACAGTGTTTACAGTAAAAAGTCTGAAGGGACTGATTATACTCACCAGAACAAATGCAATAAACTGTAGTTGTTCTGGTGACTATAGTGTCCCTTTAACAAATATGTGTTTGTAAGGGCCCCAAAAAAATAATTAAATATTGAAATCCACACTGCTCTATCATGGGACTGAGTGCCTCCATCTTGACTACCTGTCATTTAGTTCTATCATCTCTGACAAAGAACAGCATGTTAAGGTAGAGAAACAAACACTATTTCTGGTTTTCCTACCCCAATGTAGGAAAGAATATTGACTTTCATCAGGTACCATTTCCTACCATGCAATTTCAAAAGGTCTGAGTTCATGTACTATGCCATTTCTTAATGGTTTTAGCACTGAACCATTTATCCTTGAGGTAACATTGGGGATATTTGCTTTTTAGTGAATTGCACCTCTTGCCCGCAGAAATACTGATGTATTATAGTTCATTTAAATGAGCTTAATATATAATTGTAAACACTATTAAAAAATTGAAAACTGGAGAAAAGAAAATCAATTTTACAAAAGGTATTTTTTCTCTAGTATTTTCTGTACAGCCGCTATTGTGATTTTGACAGTTTTCTTCAATATTTGAACGAGTATTACTGATTATTACTGATGTCAAAGGGAACCTGTAATCCCCCCAAAAATAACAATCATTATTTTGGGACTACCGGTTCCCCTCTGACCTCTCTTCTGCTCACCCCCTTTGGCATTCAATATTAAAGTTATCTAAGGATTACTCACCTCTTTTCCAGAGCTGAGACTCCTCCAACTCCGCCTTCGGTGATGTCAGCATCCAAGCTGGCATCATCCATGATCTCCTCCAATTTATTGCATTCATAGAGAAGCAATGCATTGGAACTAAGCATGCAAAGCCAAATGCTGCACTTCTCAAATCACATGCTTCAGTATTTGATTCCAGGACCAAATTTCACTCAGTTCTGGAGGATGAAATGCATCTACTGGCTGCAAATTAATTGTATCTTTTATCCTGGACCATCATGATACCTGCTGCTGTTTACAAAATGTATCCTTGGTGGAGATAGAGATCTCTTTCTCCAACCTTTTACTCCAATCACCAGTGTCTGCTTTACTGAATGCTACTGTTTGGGGGTATGGAATTGAGAGATTTGCATAGGGTATGTGTTTTCTTAACAAAGCTTTACTTATATTAATATATGGGTAACATTTTCTATTCATCTTTGTTTATTAGTGAACCAACACAATAAATGCACACGAGGATAACACAGCAACAGAGGGTAGCATTCATGATAATGAAGAGGAAACTTTAAAGATAACATTCTTACATTCAAGTCCATAGTAAGTGATACTACATTTGGCTATTGAGTGGGATGGCTGCAATAACAGCTTTGAGAGAATAAAAAAGGTTAAAAAAAGCACTAATAGGACTTGCTAATAACTTAATTATCATACATGTCAGATGCTGACATGTACTCTGGACCACAGTAAATCTCACTCGATGTTTCTCATAAGGTTTGCTAAAGCACTAAGATGAGGTGAGAGCCAATTAGCTCTGTGAATATAGAGTGATAAACAAGGTTATATGATGTTTAATACATACTTTAGATAAGATCTGTCCTCGTTCAGATCTGAAGGGCAAGATTAAAATAATGGATTATGCATCCCTAGGGTAGAATGATTGTATTTTATTGCAGCAACATCACGTCTTTTCAATATATGTATTAAGCAGAGGCGGCTCTAGACTTTATGAGGCCTTAGGCGAAACGCAAACATGAGGCCCCACTAACAAACAAGTGTCACATATACACATTGCACTGTCTACCTGTGCATGTGCCTGAGAGTGTGCCTGACAGAGAGTAACATAGAAACATAGAATGTGACGGCAGATAAGAACCATTCGGCCCATCTAGTCTGCCCAGTTTTCTAAATACTTTCATTAGTCCTTGGCCTTATCTTATAGTTAGGATAGCCTTATGCCTATCCCACGCATGCTTAGACTCCTTTACTGTGTTAACCTCTACCACTTCAGCTGGAAGGCTATTCCATGCATCCACTACCCTTTCAGTAAAGTCCTGATATTATTTTTTAAACCTTTGTCCCTCTAATTTAAGACTAGGTCCTCTTGTTGTGGTAGTTTTTCTTCTTTTAAATATAGTCTCCTCCTTTACTGTGTTGATTCCCTTTATGTATTTAAATATTTCTATCATATCCCCCTGTCTCGTCTTTCCTCCAAGCTATACATGTTAAGATCCTTAACCTTTCCTGGTAAGTTTTATCCTGCAATCCATGAACCAGTTTAGTAGCCCTTCTTTGAACTCTCTCTAAGGTATCAATATCCTTCTGAAGATATGGTCTCCAGTACTGTGTACAGTACTCCAAGTAAGGTCTCACCAGTGTTCTGTACAATGGCATGAGCACTTCCCTCTTTCTACTGCTAATACCTCTCCCTATACAACCAAGCATTCTGCTAGCATTTCCTGCTGCTCTTTTACATTGTCTGCCTACCTTTAAGTCATCAGAAATAATCACCCCTAAATCCCTTTCCTCAGATGTTGAGGTTAGGACTCTATCAAATATTCTGTACTCTGCCCTTGGGTTTTTACGTCCAAGATGCATTATCTTGCACTTATCCACATTAAATGTCAGTTGCCACAACTCTGACCATTTTTCTAGTTTACCTAAATCATTTGCCATTTGGCTTATCCCTCCTGGAACATCAACCCTGTTACATATCTTAGTATCATCCGGAAAAAGACACACCTTACCATCAAGACCTTCTGCAATATCACTAATAAAACTATTAAAGAGAATGGGTCCAAGTACAGATCCCTGAGGTACTCCACTGGTGACAAGCCCAACAGGGCCGGACTGGCCCACCGGGATACCGGGAAATTTCCCGGTGGGCCGTCGGCACCTGGGGCCGGGCAGACATGTGGGTATGCTGGCGGCCGCTGGAGGAACATTTCTGGCGGCCGCAGGGGAAGCTGTGCTGTGTCTGCTCTCCAGCGCACTACTGAATGAGACCGGGGCCGGAATATGGCGTCATATTCCGGCCCCGGTCTCATTCAGTAGCGCGTGAGCAGACACAGCACAGCTTCCCCTGCGGCCGCCAGAAAAGTTCCTCGAGCGGCCGCCATCCCAGTTTCTTTTGCGGCTGCCATCCCTGCTCCTCCAGCGGCCGCCATCCCTGCACTGGCGGATCCAGGGGGGGCAACAGGGCAATTGCCCCCCCGAGAATCCGAGGTTCTCCCTCCCCCCTGCCGGCTAATGCAGGGCTGGCCTGTCCAAGCGCCAGCCCTGCAATGTGCCTTCATGGACCGGAGGGGAGATCAGAGATCTCCATCTCCGATCCGCAGGCACTGTTTGCTGGCTGCCGGCAGGGGAGGGAGAGAGAGAGGACCTGGAGGAGCTCAGTCTGCAGCTCCTCCAGGTCCTTCTCTTGCGAGCACGGAGCGTTGCCATGGCAGTGCTCCGGATCTCGCGAGAGTGAACTCTAGCCCTGGAGACCAACACAACTTCCAATCTTCTGGGACTACTCCTGTTAACAATGATTGGTTAAATAAATCTGATAATGGTTTTGCTAGTACACCACTAAGCTCTTTTAATAGCTTTGGATGTATTCCATCAGGTCCCATTGACTTATTTGTCTTTACTTTTGACAGTTGAAATAGAACCTCTTCCTCTGTAAACTCACTTGTAATAAATGACTCATTTATCCTTTTTCTTAACTGAGGTCCCTTTCCTTCATTTTCATCTGTAAATACCGAACAAAAATATTCATTGAGGTGGGCGTGGCCGGACTGATGGTGTGAACGGTCGCATCTTCGTGCAGCTCCTGATCGACCTTATCTTGCTAAGCCGCCAAGAAACTCATAAAGCAAATATGGGCAACAAAAAAAAGCATAATATCCCTCAAGAGACTCCAGGTCCACCCTCCTGCAAAAAAAACGGAGAATTGGATCGCTACTTCAAAGAGAAAGTGAGGACACTTACGGAGACAGAAATGGAGGAGACGCCATCTTCCCCACGTGCATCTCTCCCGTCCAGCCCAGCGAGCACGGACTCTGCTCCCGCGACCGGGAACACCATGCTGCAAGAAATATTGCAGAAGCTCCCTTCTAAGGAAGAAATGGCCTCTATGCTGGCGTAACTAGAGGCATCTATGCAGGAAAAACTTTCTTCTATCACCACCGAGGTACGTCACATAGGCCTAAGAGTGGGTGACTTGGAGGGGGACAGAGACAACATACAACTGAAAATATACAATTTAGAACAGAGACAAGATGCACAGGAACTTAAAATTACACAGATACTTCGCCACAATGAAGACCTCGACAATAGAGGCAGAATAAATAATTTACGTATCAGGGGCATCCCAGAACCCCAGGGAGACACCGAAAACATTAAGGATACCCTGCAAACATTATTCAAGAATATACTGAAACATCCTATAGAAACTCATATAGAATTAGACAGAGCCCACAGGGCGGTAAGGCCATGGGGACTACCGCAAGACATGCCACGAGACATCATCTGTAGGGTGCATTACTATGCCCTAAAGGAGGACATTTTGCGTCAAGCTTGGAACTCACCGGCATTGGCAAGCTCCTCCCCTCACATACAAATCTTACCAGACTTGGCAAACGCTACAGGGAAGGAGAGCCCTCCGTCTGATTACACAGGCGCTACTATACAAGATGTCCCTGAATTCCTTAAACTATTTGACCTGCCTCAGGTGGAAATAATTGACTGATACGATACGTGGCCCCAGGTATCCACGCAAGCACTGCCACAAAGACCTAGATGGAGAGGACAAGCCGAGAAGAGGAGGACACCGGGAAAACGGCTCCCATTCACACCGACTACGAGACCCCGTTCAACGTCTCAGAACATTTGAAAAACTGCCCTATACTTGAGATCCCACGGACACCTCCAGACTCCTCTAAGGAGCTCTGGCGCCCTAAGGGTCAAGGCCCTGGACTGCTCTCAGAGTTTTTACCACGGAACTATATTGGACACAATAAACTCTAGAAGCGGGTTTAAAGAACCAACGACGACAAGTAGAAGATGCATGTAATGTATATAATATAACATGTTTGATATGGGCATAAACACGCTTACTTAACCATAGGATAGTGGCCAACTAGAAAATATATTAACATTAATAACTTTAAATTACAAAAAAAAATAATAAATAAATAAATTTAAAAAAAATTAAAAATAAAAAAAATAAACAAAGGGGGGGGGCTGGGAGGTCGAGGGTCTTCACAACTGAGATTATATCCTTAAATCTCTGAGGGACGACACCCAGACAAAGACCACTTCCATACCCAATATTTAGGGGAATATGTAATGTCCCAATGTTTAAAGTTTTGCTTTTGGCTCAATCTATGTTATACATGCTTGCGTATATCTATGTCTTATGTAACGTTGGACGACTCGGGTGAGCAGGACAGGACAATATTTAGGGTTGCCCTGAGTTCCTGGTCCCACAATGCACAAGTCTTATTGACACCATTAATAGCGCTTGGTGGCGCGACAACTCCAGAGTAATTAAGTAAGGTTGTAGGGAGCTCCAACAACCTTATTGCACCACTAGAGATCTATAACGAATAGCTATGTTTTCAAATCACTTTACAAAATAGTATCACAATATAACCCAACTAAGTTTACGAGCGGTGCACTAAAGATCTCATACACACCATTCGCAAGTAATCCCGTATCAGCAATTGATGCTGACGGCGTTAGTCATAGAGCACTGACTCCTTGTACGCTGGTACAGGTACCAGCCCAGGCTCGTAGATCCTAGGCCTAGGATTTACTTCAAAGTGTAAATAAGTTTTCATTGTTAGTTTTATTTGGTTATTTCTATCTTTTTATTTCTTTTCTGTTACCCCTTCTCACTTGGTCACAACATTCAAATAGCTGAGCATTCACGCAGTACATAAACTTTGAATTCCACATCTTCATACTTCACGACTTAAAAGTAAACCGAGAGAGAAATGGAGAAACCCTATAAGAATGAATCAAAGATAACAGACACATTAAATATACTCTCTTATAATGTCAGAGGCCTCAACTCGCCGATTAAAAGAAATATGGCACTCAGGGACTTTCATAGGCTCCAAGCTGATGTGGTGTTTGTACAGGAAACACACTTCAGGGACCCCAAAGCCCCAACATTACACAACAGGCATTTTCCTAGTGCCTATTACAATAACTTCATCAATAGCAAATCGCGGGGAGTAGCAATATTAATTGGAGCCCAAATCCCCTTTACATATCAATCACATCACACAGATAGATCGGGTCGCTATATCATTCTCCGGGGAACTATATACAACCAACCTATCACCTTGGTAAATATATACCTACCGAACACCAGACAGTGTCACACATTACGCAGAATTCTTACCAAAGTACAACAATTTGCAACAGGCATAATAATTATAGGGGGAGACTTTAACATATCCATAGACGGGCAGAAAGACAGCACGGCCACCCATTCTGACCATTCAAACCCAGTCAGATCACAGATGAGGCGTCTCATGCAAAGTCACCAACTAGTGCATTGCTGGAGAGCTTTGAATCCTACCACAAGGGATTATTCCTTTTATTCTAGATCCGCTGCCACATATACGAGAATAGACCTATTTTTAACACCTCAGAGGGATTCCCTCCATGGCGCAAGGGAAAGGACAATGGAAGTTAAATACCACTATACTACACAATGACAAAGCAAACCAAGCAATCTCTAACACCATTTCTCAGTACTTCCAAGACAACAACACATCTGATATCACACCTTTCCTTCAATGGGAAGCCCATAAATGTGTAGTGAGAGGAGAATTAATAAAATGGGGTTCTTTCCTTAAAAAAGAACGACTAAAAAAAAAAAACGGAACTACTGACATTGCGAATCTTGAAGAGACACATAAAAATAACATGACAGAGGCAGTTCACCGCACACTAATGTCCCTCCGGTCAGAATTAACCATACTGTTGCAATCCAAGGCTAAGAAATCACTGCTTTGGAACAAGAAACTTTTCTATGCCCAGGGTAATAGATGCGGAAAACTTCTGGCCAACGCGATTAAGCAAAAGAGAGAAAAAAACATATATCCCACAAATTAGAACAACCAACAATAAAATAGTACAAACGAATGAAGAGATAGCAAAAGCCTTTACGGGCTTCTACAACTCCCTATACAATATCACAAAACACTCCCTAGATAAGGAAACGATTATGATATACCTGACAGACAAATTTGACAAAATACTCCCACAGGCGGTGAAGAAATCCTTGGATGAACCTTTTTCATTCATGGAACTCACACACGCGATTAAATCCACACCCTCAGGCAAGAGCCCAGGCCCAGACGGCTATTCAGCCTCATTTAACAAAATATATATGAAAGAACTAGGTCAACACTTACTAAAAGCCATTAATTCAATTAACCCAGCCAACCCGATCCCAAAATCGAGCCTAGAAGCCAATATTACCCTACTCCACAAACCAGGGAAAAATCCAGATATATGCGGTAGTTATAGGCCAATCTCTCTGATAAATGTGGACATTAAAATCTTTACTAAAATGTTAGCATTAAGATTAAAACCTCTTCTCCCCTCATTGATTCACTCAGACCAGGCGGGATTTGTGCCCTCGCAAGAGGCGAAGGACAACACCACAAAATTAATAAACCTAGTCCACAGCGCCTAAGGGCTCACCACACCTACCATACTGTTAGCCATAGATACGGAGAAGGCATTCGACAGGGTGGATTGGAACTTCCTCCTGTCGACGCTAGAAACTCTAGGATTTGGCAATAGATGGATGCAATGGATTCAAGCGATCTACTCGAACCCATCAGCTAGACTCAAAATCAATGGAACCCTCTCTGAACCATTTCTGATAACAAATGGGACGAGACAGGGTTGCCCCTTGTCACCACTTCTATTTATTATAGGACTTGAACCTCTTCTACAGGCGACGAGAGCCCAATCGAAAATTGAGGGTATTCAGGTGGGCGATTCTCAATACAAAGTCTCAGCATTCGCTGATGACTTACTATTTACCTTGGCTAACCCTACAACATCTCTTCCTGCACTGATGGATATTATATCTGAATATAGCACCCTATCAAATTTCAAAATAAATGCAGACAAATGTGAAATCTTAAACCTTACACTTTCCGAGAGGGACAGGACACACCTTCAAACAACATACCCCTTCCAATGGGCGAAAAAATCCATTAAATTCCTAGGAGTAAACATAACACCACACACTAAATTTCTTTATGGGGCCAATTTCCCACACTTATTGGGTGCCATTAGCTCAGACCTAGACATGGTCTAACCACATTTCAGATGGTTTGGCAGGGTCAACATATTAAAAATGAACACACTCCCAAGAATATTATATCTCCTGAACACGCTTCCAATCCCAATCCCGCGGGCATTTTTCAAGAAAATCCAGACCCTATTTAATCAGTTCATATGGGCCAAGAGAAGACCGAGAATACGTTACAATATCCTTACCAGGCCTAAAGACAAAGGAGGGGTCGGTCTCCCAGATATGTGGCTATATTACCAAGCCATACATATGGGCCGCTTAATTGATTGGTCACGCCAGACACCATCCAAACTGTGGATTCGCATAGAACAGGCCCAGATAAGGGAACCACTTCAGACACTACCTTGGCTTTTAACCGCCCCCAATGAGTGGAAAATTCCAAACCACCCAACCATATCTCCCACCATCAGAATATGGAAAAAAATCCTATCAGGAATGGACATGGCTCCAACTCCCTCTCCAAATTACCCAATAACAGGTAATCCAAATTTCCCAGCTGGGAAACACGGTCTATTATTGAAACCACAAATAAGCATTGGCCCGACAGGTCATATAAAGTTAGTCGAGGTAATAGTCAATGGAGGAATAACTCCAATATCCCTTATGACGATGGGAGTAACACCGACACTTATGCAAAATTTCCAGTACGAACAACTACGGCACTTTTTAAATGCACAGGACTTATTGCGCTGGACCCCTAGGGAGAGGACTAAGTTTGAACAATTGTGCCTTCAGGACAAAACCCCACTCAAACCAACTTCCACGTGTTATAAACTATTACAAGACCAAACACACACCCAACTACCATACTTCACTAGAACATGGAAAGAACACCTACACACTGAGTTGGGGGAGGGAGAATGGAACACCATATTTAAGACCATTTTAGCGTTCCATTACAGGAGATTAACTACAAATTCATATCAAAATGGTACACTACGCCGGTAGATATTAGTAGATTTGACCCTACTATGCCCCCCGAATGCTGGAGATGTAAATTAGAGAGAGGCACATTTCAACATATATGGTGGTCGTGCACTCTGATTACGGGATTTTGGAAAGAGGTATGGAACACGGTACACTTGGTAACTAGCTTAAACATTCCCTTTAACATAGAATTCTCTTGCTCCATTTACATACATCACACGGCAACTTCAGATACTCCCTCACTTATTTCATGCTAACAGCAGCCAAATATACTATAGTGAGTAACTGGAGAACCCCCACGACTGCCGCTAAAAAAGATTGGTACTGTAAAATTGAACACTTTCACACGATGGAAGAACTAAGGTGGGGAGCGCTGGATAAATATCACAGATATCAAGAGATTTTGCAACCATGGCAGCAATTTCTGAAAGGTACAGTCGCGCCATGATAGAAATTACACTGTCTATGTTCTTGTGTTTGCCATAGCTATGAGACCATATGGATTTCGTTTCACTCAGGGGAATATGCAGTTATCAAAATTTAATGTTTTAGATTTTATGCTATCCTTCACATACAGGGCCACCCCTCCCCCTGTCTTGCCTTCCCTGTCTTTTCTATATAAAGAGTACCCTGGTATTGCTATGTCCCAGTCAATTTTCTCATTATACCATGTCTCAGTAACAGCGACAAAATCTACACTATCAGTTGCCATTATTGCCACAAGTTCATGGATCTTATTCCCTAAACTGCAAGCATTTGTAGACATGACTCTAAGCTTATCATTTTTTAACACACTTGCTACAGGCACCTTCTGTCCTTGTTTTGGGGGACAATTGGATTGATGTTTTATCCCCCTTTTGCCCCCCCCCCCCCTCCTAGTTTAAATACATCCGAGCAAAACCTCTGAACTGCTCACTGAGAACATTTGTTCCCTTTTTAGAAAGATGCAAACCAAGTCCATAATACGCATCCGCCTGTCGTTCTGAGTGTTATGCACAGGCAGAACTTCAGAGAATGACAGTGTGGAAGCAACCTGCCGTATATCATTGGCAAAAACACTAAAAACTTCCTTAACCTCTGAAACCTCATTGCAAGCCAAGTCATTTGTCCCTAAATGGACAAGTACATCCAATTCCCCTTCCTGCTTTGCTTGCTTAACAATATTACAGATACGTCTCCTGTGTCTGTGAGCAGTAGCTCCGGGAAGACACCTCACAAGACCACCATTGTCCATCTCCACACCTCTTATGATGGTATCCCCCAACAACAACTGCTTTCTATTAGGCCTCACCATAGTCTTCAAGCCTCTCTGCACAACACCACTAGCCTCAGTGTCTCTCTGCACAACATCACTAGCCTCAGTGCCTCTCTGCACAACACCAGGGTGGTGAGGGGTGGTGAGGCTGAGGGTGGTGAGGGTGGTGAGGCTGAGGGTGGTGGGGGGGTGATGCTGAGGATGGTGAGGGGGGGTGAGGCTGAGGGTGGTGGGGGGTGATGCTTAGGGTGGGGGGGGGCTGAGGGTGGTGAGGGGGTGATGCTGAGGGGGGGTGAGGCTGAGGGTGGTGGGGGGTGAGGCTGAGGGTGGTGGGGTGGTGATGCTGAGGATGGTGTGGGGGGTGATGCTGAGGGTGGTGAGGGGGGTGAGGCTGAGGGTGGTGGGGGGAGTGAAGCTGAGGGTGGTGAGGGGTGATGGTGAGGGGGGTGATGCTGAGGGTGGTGGGTGGGAGGTGAGGCTGAGGGTGGTGGGGGTGGTGAGGCCGAGGCTGGTGAGGGGGTGAGGTTGGGGGTGGTGAGGCTGAGGGTGGTGTGGGGGGTAGTGAGGCTGAGGGTGGTGGGAAGGTGAGGCTGAGGGGGGTGAGAGAGAGCCTACCTTAATTTCCCTGGTGGTCCAGTGGGCTCCCTGCTTCTGGTCTGCAGCTCTCAGAGATGTCAGATCTCGCGAGTCACATGATCTGCAGTTCTGCTTAATGTAGAGCTGCAGACCGGTGTCTGCGGTGGCTGGCCGGACAGCCAGGAGGGGACTCGCACCCGGCAGCATACCGGGCAAGCCGCCGGGCCCCCTCCTGGTGTCAGGTCCTCGGTCACTGACCGAGGACCTGACACAGTCTGCCCACAGGCGGTTTAGGCGGCTGCGAGGCCCCAGCCAGCACGAGGCCTTAGGAGGCCGCCTAAACCGCCTTATTAGAGAGCCGCCTCTGGTATTAAGCTTTCTGAAATGCTTTATGTGTAAAGAATGTGTCCATTCTATGTTATTTTACAAAAAGTGCAGATTTCAGAACAAATTGGCACTTTCATAAATAACCTTTTTACAACCCCTGGCTTTCAAGCAGAGAACCGGCCTGGTTACTTCCTTATTTGTTTAGCTCAGCGGAGCTAAACTCAAGAGGAATTAATTGCCCTGAGTACCTGCCTTGCAAAGACTTCTCATTGAGCTGCATTGGGAAGTCTATGATTGGACAGCCACAGAAAGCCTGGGAGAGGTTGGAAGGGGAGGGATTGTAAAAAATCAGTAGACGAGAGATCTGCAGCTTTTGCAAGCTGCTTTAGATATACCCCAAAGAAACAGAGCATAATTTAGTGCATGCATGTTTTACATTTGGGGTATATCTACTAAACAGTCATTTGTATTTACTTTTTTTTTTTAAATATCTGTTTATTTTGGCATGAGGTTTTCCCATCATACCGTTATTTTTTTTTTTTAATCAAGCATAACATAGAACGGTGGAATACATGACTCGCAGGTCTGTGTCAATGAAGCATAAAACCATGGTACTCGCAGGTTCCTTAAACATTTAGGTAACTTGTGAGACACGTAGGTCTCCATTGTTGTTGGGTTATTAGTTGTCAGATGGTTACTAGTCAGTGGTCAGTTACTGTTTAACATCAAACAAAGCCAATGATTCAATAACAGTGTCTGTCTGAGGTTGTTACCCCATTGCATTTATCTTTGTGATGTCGGTTCGTGTCTCCCCCACTCTGTGGGTGGTATGTTCTCTCAGTCATCAGTGGTCACTATCTATCGGCTCATCCTAATAAGGGGCTCCCTGCGCGGGGGCTTAGGGAGTCTGTGAGTTTTTGAGGGGGGGGGAGGGAGAAGGAGGGTATTAAGGTGGATAGAAGGCAAGTTTTGCTCTCAGTGATTGGTGTTGCGCTTATATTAAGGTTCTTTTCGGTCTCCACTGGTGGTGTCAGAAGTGTCTTACTTTAAAAGTGATTTGAAATCAGCTGCGTCCGTGGATAGAATCCACTGAGTCCAGATATTCAGGTAGGTTTGGGTTCTCTCAGTGCTGCGGAATATTAGGTCTTCCATAGCACGGAGTTCTTCCATTCGTTGGAACCATAGTTCCATCGGTGGGGCTATGTCTTTCTTCCAGAATAGATGCACCAGCCCTTTAGCCACATTCAGAATTTGTATTGTCAGTGAGTTTTTGTATGTGGATGTGCGGGTTTTAGTGTGATGTAAAATAATTGTTGCCGGTTTGAAGGGGGGTGGGTCATCTGAAAATCTTTGAATGATATTGTGGACCTTTTCCCAAAATGGTTTTACTTTGGTGCACTCCCACCATAGGTGAAGTAGGGTGCCCACCTCATCTCTGCACCTCCAACAGCTATTATCTATGGTTGGTATCATCGCGTGTAGCGACTGGGGCATCCTATATCCTATACCAGTATGTTAGCAATTTATACGCAGTTTCTTGTGTCTTACTGGACACCACGCAGTGTAGTGTGAGGTCACAGATTTT
The DNA here is from genome assembly GCF_036172605.1 of Pelobates fuscus. NCBI lineage: Eukaryota > Metazoa > Chordata > Amphibia > Anura > Pelobatidae > Pelobates > Pelobates fuscus. The sequence continues at coordinate 159,693,722 of NC_086318.1, read as the reverse complement.
GTGCCATTGTTTGAGAGTTAGTGTTTCCCCTAGGACTTCTTCCCATTTCCCCATAAAGTGAGGTGTTGGTGTATTCTGTTTTGTGAGGAGCATAATGTATAGTGTTGATATTCCATGTTCCATTGGATCTTTGTTTGTGCAGATTACCTCTAGTGGAGTTAGGTCTCTTGTCAGGAGGGGTTTCTGTGGGAGAGTGGTGAGGAAGTCTGTCAGCTGTTTATATCTGAAGCAGAGCATGAAATTAGGGGTGTTCGTGTCGGTCATCTTGGTCAGGGGTTTGATCTGTCCCTCCGTGAACAGGTGTCGTGCTTGGGGGATGTCTGCGCCTATCATCCTCTGGAATGACTTTGGTTCTAGGCCTGGAGGAAAGGCTGGGTTGTGGACCAGCGGGTAAAGGGGCGCCGGGAATGATGATAGGGCCAGTTTTGTGGCCTGAGTGTGCCATACCGTGATGGTGGCCTTAATGAGTGGGTGTCGGGCTACCAGTTTGGTACTGTGTGTTGGTTCCATTTCCTTTTGGTTTTTTTTTTTTTTTAGGAGTAAAAATCCAAGTTTGATTTATTTCAACTTGCTGATTCCAAAGACTGCAGGTAAATCATAACATCCAATAGAAAACATCAAAGCTCTTAACTATATAAACTTCACAGGTTATAAAACACATGCAAAACATCTGCAAACATTGAGTCACAAAAATGTCTATACAGAAGCTTTTTACAGGTTCCATTTACTTTCTATTTGGATAGTGATGTGAAGGGGGGTGGGTCCTTTTCAAAGAGTTTTGCTAGTGGAGAATATTGACTTTCATCAGGTATCGTTGCAAATTCAAAAGGTCTGAGTTCATGTACTATGCCATTTCTTAATGGTTTTAGCACTGGACCATTTATCCTTGAGGTAACATTGGGGATATTTGCTTTTTAGTGAATTGCACCTCTTGTCCGCAGAACTATTGATGTATTATAGTTCATTTAAATGAGCTTAATATATAATTGTAAACACTATTAAAAAATTGAAAACTGGAGAAAAGAAAATCAATTTTACAAAAGGTATTTTTTCTCTAGTATTTTCTGTACAGCCGCTATTGTGATTTTGACAGGTTTCTTCAATATTTGAATGAGTATTACTCTATATTGAAAATAGCTGAGACTAATGTACTATATACACGTTAAAACATGCAAGCAGTCTCAGAACAGTTTGTTCCATTTTTCATCTTCCTAGGTACTGAGCAATGTTTCCACAAAATATGATTGTGGTGCACATAAAGGTGATATGTGGAATTTTATATCCCAGAACTACTTGTGAATAAATTAAACTACTCTTCACGATCACGTACATTTTATGGTATACATAAACTTTTAAATGCTTGCTAAGGGCTGTATAGAAACTTATGTAAATCATAAAAATTGAAAAGGTCAAGCAATTACACATGCCTTGGCTCACAATTGTTAAACAATAAAGAACCAAGTTGGTGGATCAATTTGTTCCTATGTCTATTTGTATGTCATATCAAACAAAGAAAACAAACAATTACTGCAAATTAGTATATGTAATTATCATGCAAAGCCCTACCTGGAGGTAATGGCATGGTCTCAAAGAAGATTTAATTTCCTGATGGATTAGAGGCTTATCCAGGTTAAGCGAAGATTTGCGATACGCTTCTTTAGCTTGGCTTACGGTTAGTGTAGACCACGAACTCCTTTTCATGTATTTACCTTCAGGTGTCATTGATAACCCTTCACAAGCAGAACATTTCATGTCATTGTTACTTTTAGAAGTCTTAAGAGAAAGATCCCCTAAGTGACCCTGAAGAGCTTCAGGGTAGCAATGAGATATATGATCAACATGATGTCTATTCATAACACTGGGTGTTCGATAAGTGCTATCACTGTCCAAATTATCATCTGAGCTCCACCAACCTGTCATCCCAGATTTATGCTTGCTGTCAGGCTTTCGGTCTTTACTTTTACTCCTTTTGCTATGTTTTGAATAATGACCATGATGATGATCTTCACTTCGACTATCTCCCTTTGTACCATTTACATTTCCTTTTGATGAACCTTCCAAAGAGTGAGACTTAGTGAAAAGTTTTTGAACTGAATGAACAAGATGACGTATTCTCCCTGGACTCTCAGTTCTTTGCTCAGTTGCTGTGGATGTCTTCTGATACTGTAACGTATGAAAACCATCCCTGTGTAGAGGAAGCTGCTTCTCAAATTGATCCAACAAGTTTGCTGGTATTCTATTGATTTTACTGCTACTAGTGTGTGACACAGCACAGTCATCTCGTGTGGTATCGAAATGTGAGCTATAGTGCATTCTGGGAAAGGTGCTACTTGACATATGATCACTCATCATAACAGGCATCATCATGCATTCTGAATGGATGGAGCTTCGTGGAGAGCACCGGTGGTGATCCATTGGACAACTCTCCGTAGGACTAAGAAGATATGATTGCCTTTGTTCCTGCCCATGGTGTACATGATCATGAACATGCTCACAGTCTTCAGGCGATGCAAGACCACATGTATGACCAGAGCATAACTGTGATTGATTCCTGCTACCAGATAATCCTTTCATGCTGCTCCTAAGGGCAGGAGAGAATTTTTCTTCATTGAAGTGCTGAGAAGGTGACCATGAGTATTGCTGTTGATCTGCAAGAAAGAAAAATATTTTATTTGCTATTAAATAGAAAATGGCATGTTATTAGTAATATTATCAATAATGCTACAATAGTTAAAACATTAGTTTTAAAAAAATACCACCCATTATAGCTAAAACATGTAGCAGTTGCTTTTCTGAACAGTCAAGTATCTAAAATTTTGCCTAGCAAAATATACATCACAAATATATATATATTATTCCAAAGTATGTCTGCATATTCAGAATTTCTTGGTTCACCACATTTTCTTATTATATAATAATGTCTTATGAAAGAGTAAGAATGAAAGTTTCATGCACACCTAAAATTAAGTTTGCTTGGGTTGATGAGTTTTATTTTTCAAAGACGCAATCTGAGACCAGTAACTGAAAACGCAATGTAAACATGTCATCTAAGGGAGAGTTATGTGCAAGCAGTGCATCTATACAATTACACATAATTTTCTTCTCAAACTATTTTCAACAAAATGTCCACCTGATGTGATACTTATACAAAAGGACATAGCAACAATATTTTCCCCAGTAGATTACAAAAGCGATATTGTCCTTGAAAATTACAGTTAGAATCACCTTTTAGGTACCAAATGCCCGTTACTTCATCTGCTCTTAAAACTGAATATCTCCTTCTAGGCATTTTCAAATTATAAAAGCGGAGAGATAATGGGAATGATAAAGACAAAATGAGAATAGAGACGTTTAACTCTTAGGTGGGAGGAAAAAGCAAGTAGTATTTAGACAGACTAAGGACAGAAATAAGGAGACTGCCGAAACATCTAAAGAATTAGAGAATTGTTTCTTGAATCAATGTATAGTTTTCCCCAGGTTCTAATAATCAATTAAATTTATATGTGTATAACTTTAGGAATATAAACTTCACAATGGATATGTGGGCAAACAGTGTATGGAAAAGGTTGAGAAGGTTGAGAAGAAAAAAAAAGTATTTGTGAAATTGAAAATATGTCATGAGGACATATTTTTAATTATCTGAGTGATATATATATATGTGTGTGTGTGTGTTCGGGGCAACATTGATATTGGTAATGCAAGACTGTGTTGTGGCGTAACCTGTTATAGGAAAAGTCGGTTGAGGTGTGCCAGAACCGACAATGCGGTACGCCTGGAAATAAAAGTGGGCAAAAAGGAAAAATTCAATGTCGCTGTATATTTAGACAATGAACATAATACAATGTACATTACATTATGAGGACATTTTTACAAAAGCCTTCCACATTTCATGTACAGGTTGTGGTATATACAATGAATAAGCTGATGATTTCTATCGATCCAGCAATTTAATGTCTTGGCTGGATGCTGTAGAAGTCACCCCTATAATAAAAGAATGCCCAGAATATTTACTAGGGTTCAAACTTGGTCTCACTAGTAATAATCATACATATAACATACATTTTGAGGTCCTCATGTTAGTGCCATGTAATGATAGTAAAGGTTGTAAAGGTAGTGTAGGTAGTGATAGAAGGTATGAATCCAAAACTTTAACAGGGCACCATTTATTGTCAGTGGGGTAATATGAAATATGAGCTTGTTGACCCAGTTGGCTAGTTTTAGTGACGGGTAGGAAAAATATGTAGTGATCCTGATGCTTGATTAGATAGGATCTTTTAAGGCAATCTTGGGAGTTGTTTTTGTTGTTGGTAGTGAATTCTTGTTGCCTGAGAAACCCATAAAAAACGGTTTCATAACAATGTTAGTGTTGGGTTCAAAAGGGGCTGAGTCTAGTAAGTTGGACATGTCTTGGAATAATTGTTTATAGATTGGTAACCTTTGTTGTGTGGTTGGACCGCTGGCTTTTTGTCTATCTTTAAGTATATTCTTGATTGGATAGGATGATAGCAAACTGGTAATGTTCGGAAAAGTAGAGAACATGTGATGTTGTATGCCAGTCAGTATAACTTAATAGTATTGTGAAAAAGTCTTAATTTAAGGTGGCAAAAAGTAGCGAATCCTACCAGAGATGTTATCTCAAACATGTTGGCTATGTTATGTTTTGCTATGAATCTCTTGTATAAGGAGAAGGCCCTATCATATGATCGACGATATTAAGTGATAGAGCCATTTTAGTCAATACTTAGCTATGGTTCAACAACTCATCTAATCCATTATTATGTCTCGGAACGGTGGGGTTGCTGTAACTAGTTGTGAGGCAGTAGAAAGAGTTTCCTGGAATGCCTGGGCCCTAGAATTGGACGTGACAAGTGAGTTCCTCTCTTTGCAACTATGCGAGGCGGCTAACTATGGGTTGGCCCGAGGGGCATTTTAGTCAATACTTGGCTATGGTTCAACAACTCATCTAATCCATTATTATGTCTCGGAACGGTGGGGTTGCTGTAACTAGTTGTGAGGCAGTAGAAAGAGTTTCCTGGAATGCCTGGGCCCTAGAATTGGACGTGACAAGTGAGTTCCTCTCTTTGCAACTATGCGAGGCAGCTAACTATGGGTTGGCCGGAGGGGCGGATTAGCTCTGCGTGGAGAATGGGTGTTGGCCTCGCGGGACCACTAACTCTATTGGCCACCTACATCCCTATACTAACCAAGGGTATGTATTGCGGCGGAGCCATCGTGGCTAATAACGTACCTGGAGTCATATATAGTACTTGTGTAGGATCTGTATAGTAACCTAATAGAAGGAATGAGACAAGTTGTAGGGAGGATACAAGGATGCTTTTTGTTTTTTTTTGTTTTTTAATATATACTTACCTGTAACTGAAATCTGTAGTTCCCACTTAAGGAGGCTGAGAGGGGAAGGAGAGGCCTATTACCTAATTATGACAAGGACGTGAATACATATTATTAATCATGTTGAGCTAAGGAACTCCTAAAACGTATGACCCCTGCATACCAAAAGCACCTACCTACTGAAATTGGATTTGAGGTACGAAGAGCAAATGCTGGTCTGAAAATTGATAGCCCCGTAATTTGTAATAGAATGTTGATTCAATACAACTTATTAGATACGGTTTATAAGCTGGCCTGCAGTCAGTACAGAAGTACGGATATGTGTGGCATAGTGTTTACCTAATGAAACACACTGCCACGTTTATCCCTTGATCTAACGTGTTAAGACATGAACCGCGCAGTAGAACACGTTAGAACCATTAAATGACCTACCTATAGCTAGAAACCATAACCTGATTATCTGTTAATAGAGGAGTATAATACAGTCACAAAAAAAGACCTGAAATTATTATTATTATTATTTTTATGTTATTATTTATAGAGCGCCATTACATTCTGCAGCGCTTTACAATGGGTGGACGAACAGACATGTAGTTGTAACCAGACAAGTTGGACACACAGGAACAGAGGAGTTGAGGGCCCTGCTCAATGAGCTGACATGAGTAGGGTAAAGTGACACAAAAAGGTAAGGATAGTATTAAACTAGTGACAGTTGCAAGAGAGGAATCAGTCGGGAGCTACTAACAGTTTAATTGATACGCTTTTCGAAGAAGTGGGTTTTAAATGTTTTTTTTAAGATTTGGAGACTTGGCGACGGTGGAGGGAAGCGAGTTCCACAGGAACGGTGCAGCCCTTGAGAAGTCTTGAAGGCGAGCATCAGAGGTGGGAGTACGGACAGAAGATAGACGTAAGTCTTCAGCAGAGCGTAAGGGCCTAGACGGGACATACTTGTGTATAAGGGAGGATAGATAGGTGGGAGCAGCATCATGTAGAGATTTGAGAGCAAGAACCAGTATTTTAAATTGAGCTCTATATCTTACAGAAAGCCAATGTAGGGACTGACAGAAGGGTGAGGAGTGGGAGGTGCAGGCGGACAGGAAGATGAGCCTTGCCACCACATTAATTATTGACTGTAACGGCGCAGGTTGGGAGCACGTAAGACCACTGAGAAGCAGATTACAATAGTCAAGGCAAGAAAGGACAGTGGAATGGACCAGCACCTTGGTCGCATCTGGTGTTAAGTAGGGTCGGATATGCGCAATGTTTTTGAGATGGAAACAACAGGATTTGGCGATAGACTGAACATGAGGCTTGAAGGAGAGGTCGGAGTCAAAGAGAACACCTAGGCAGCGAGCCTGCTTGGTGGAGCTGATGGTAGCACCGTTGACTTGGAGGGAGAAAGACACAGGAGTAACAACACTTGAGGGAGGAAAGACCAGAATTTCAGTTTTGGTCAAGTTTAGTTTAAGGAAGTGGACAGCCATCCAGCTAGAAATAGCAGAGAGGGAGTCAGAGACACTAGTCAAGAGGGACAGGGAGAGATCAGGAGAGGACAGGTAGATTTGCGTGTCATCTGCATAGAAATTATATTGGAAGCCAAAGGAGCTAATGAGTTAGGGGACCAAGGACTGAACCTTGGGATACACCAACAGAGAGGAGTTGGGGAGAAGAAGCAGAGCCAGAGAAAGAAACACTAAAATAGCGCTGGGAGAGGTAGGAGGAGCACCTGGAGAGAGAAATAACGTGTAGACCGATATTGCAGAGGATGAGAAGAAGCTGTTGATGATCGACAGTGTCAAAAGCCGCAGACAGGTCAAGGAGAATTAGGATAGAGTAGTGACCACGAGATTTTGCAGCGAGTAGATCATTGGATACTTTGGTCAGTGCCATTTCCACAGAGTGCTTAGTGCGGAAACCAGAGTGAAGTCGGTCTAGCAGAGAGCTGGACTCGAGGAAGTCTGTCAATCTTGCATTCACAACTCTTTCAAGGATCTTGGATGCAAAAGGCAGTAGCGAGATAGGATGGTAGTTGGATGGGGAGTTAGGGTCACGATTGGTCTTCTTTAGAATTGGGGTTACAGTTGCATGTTAAAAGGGCGATGGAAATATAGCAGAGAAGAGAGAGAGAGATTGAGAATTTAAGTGAGAGGTAAAGAAAGAGAAAAAGACAGAGTATGGATGATGTGCAAGGGAATTGGATCTAGGGAGCAGGTGGTGGGGCAGGAGGACTGGAGCAAAGCAGAAACCTCTTCCAATGTAGCGGGTGCGAATGAACATAGAACAGCAGAGGGAGTGAAGTTAGGGTAAGTATTGTAAGTGTACTTACAATACTTATTCGAAAAAAAGTAACTACTTTATTCGAAAAAAAGTAATATATTTTTTATTAAAAAAATGACAGTCATTCCAAATGCCTGATTTACGTCTCACTGTTCAACACACAGATTAACATCTCTCACAAAAATGTTTGCAGATATTTTTATAGTTTTGATAACTTGCACACAAAATACAAATAGCCAATACATGGCCTCCATACTTCTCAATCCCAGAGAAGAAGATTTTTAAATTTTTCAAAAAACCAAACAGGACACTTGATATTTGTTATTTATGTCAGCATGTAGTACACCACAGTTCTGTACAATCACATCAGTTTACAAAACACAGTTTGTGTTCCTAGTCTTACCAAGCTATATAATAATAATAATAATAATGAGATTAATATTAAAGAGACACTATGAGCACCAAAACAACTTTAAATTAATTAAGCAGTTTTGATGTATAGGTCATTCCCCTGCAGACCCACTGCTCATTTCTCTACTGTTCAGGAGTTAAAACCAGGGCCGGCCTTAGAGGTGTGCGAGCTGTGCGGCCGCACAGGGCGCCATGGAGCAGGGGGCACCCTGTGGCCTACACAGCTCACACATGGCCAGTGTCAGGGGAGCTGAAACAGGTACCTGGGTGGAGGATTAATTATTCTCCACCCAGGTCTATAAAAAAACAAAAACAAAATCGAGGCGGCGGGGGCGGGGCTTAACAAGTGGCAGAGGCAGAGCTAATAAATACCAAAAGCCCCCTGGTAACTGCTGCACAGGAACTGCATCCACTCCTCCTTCCAGCCATAGTGGAAAGAGGTAAGTGTGTGTGTGTGTGTGTGTGTGTCTGGATGCCTGTGTGTGACTGCCTGCCTCTGTGTGTGTGTGTGTGTGTGTGTGGGACTGCCTGCCTCTGTGTGTGTGTGTGTGTGTGTGTGTGACTGCCTGCCTGTGTGTGACTGTTTGCCTGTTTGTGCGACTGCCTGCCTCTGTGTGTTTGTGTGTGTGTGATTGCCTGCCTGCCTGTGTGTGACGGTCTGTCTGGGTGACTGCCTACCTGTGTGTGTGTGTGTGACTGCCTGCCTGTCTGTGTGTGACTGTCTGTGTGACTGCCTTCCTGTGTGTGTGTGACTGCCCTCCTGCCTGCCTGCCTGCCTGCCTGCGTGACTGCCTGTCTGTGTGACTGCCTGTGTGTGTTTGTGACACTGTCTGTCTGACTGCCTGTGTGTGACTGTTTTCCTGTGTGTGTGACTGTCTGCGTATGTGTGTGTGATTGTCTGTGTGACTGCATCCCTGTGTGTGTGACTGTCTGCCTGTGTGTGTGTGTGACTGTGTGTGTGTGTGTTACTGTCTGCCTGTGTGTGTGTGACTGTCTGCCTGTGTGTGTGTGACTGTCTGCCTGTGTATGTGTGTGTGTGTGTGACTTTTTGCCTGTGTGTGTGACTGTGTGTGTGTGTGACTGTCTGCCTGTGTGTGTGTGTGTGTGTGTGTGTGTGTGTGTGAGACTGTCTGCCTGTGTGTGTGTGTGACTGTCTGCTTGTGTGACTGTCTGCCTGTGTGTGTGTGTGATGTTCTGCGTGTGTGTGTGTGTGTGACTTTCTGCCTGTGTGTGACTGTAACTGTGTGTGACTGTAACTGTGTGTGACTCCAATTGTGTGTGTCGCTGTATCTGTGCTGTTGTTAGTGCCTGTGCCTGTATGTGTGACTATCTGCCTTTAACTGAGTGTGTGCCTATCAGCGTGCAAGAATGCCTGCATGCCTGTAACTGCGCATGTCTGACTGTCTGCCTGTGCCTGTGTGTGTGAGACTGCATACCGGCAACTTGGTGGGGGAGAGAGGTGGCGGGGGGGCACCATGAAGACCTTTCGCACAGGGCGCCTAATGGCCTAAGGCCGGCTCTGGTTAAAACACTTTATTTACGCAGCCCTAGTCACACACTGACCTTCTCATAAACATAAAAACACAAAATGTGCATTAAAACAGTGCAGCAGATAATAAACAATACCAGTCTGTTAAGCCCTCAATGGGATTCCATATTAATGAACACATTAAACAACATATTAAACAACAACAACTGCGCAAGTGAGGATGGCACTATAGAGCAATTATGTATTCTTAGCACTATAGTTTCCCTTTAAAGGTGTATACTATGCTGTTATTATAACAGTTAAATAAATCAAATGACTGCAGAACACAGATACATGTTAAGTCGGGAGAACTTCTACTGTATATCAAGTAGAGGCAAAAGGATTGTATGACTTTCTGATGGATAGCTAAAGTTCATAGTACTTAAGTCATCCTTCTTTAACTCCCAGCTCACCCTCTGTAATATCCTCAGGCTAACCTCATAAATTGTTTACTGATTAGCAGAAACCAAGTAAAAGTCTAATATTGTTGTCCTGGACAAGATACCAAGAGAATACCCAAGATACCCAGATAAATATTAAGGGTAACAAAAAAGAAAAATGGGGTGGAACAGCACTACAGTACTGATCACAGGGGGGAATGGAGCTGCACACCTGAGGGGAAGGGCAACCCTCAAACCCTTCAACAAATCTGAGAAAACAGGAAACAGCAAATACAGGGCGCGCTAAGTAGAACAATGAGAGATAATATACACAGAAACAAGGAAGTACAAAAGTCTCTAAAAATGCAATGTGGACCGTGGATAGGTATTCTTTGATTCTTGCTTTGGGTCCTCAGTAGTTAATATGAAATACAAAAGCAAAAACAGGAAGGGATCAATAGTGCAAAAAGCCTATTTTTGGCGGAACGAGTTGTGTTTTTTATGATTTTGTTAAAATAAAAGTATTTCTTGACTACCTATCTGCCCGTGGTTAGTCCTCTTACTTTTATTTGTTGCTTTTTTATCCTGGCTGATTTTTTATTATTTTAAAGATCCAGTACTACAAAAGAAATCCTAGGTGGGGATTATTCCACTCATGCCTGGTTCATAGAGCAGTGTGGCTGCTCTATACATTGTAACTATGTTTCATTTTATCTTTTACTTCTATTTTATCTACTGAGAACACTATGGACCCTCTTTTGTGACTTTATTTTTTCACAAGACCTGCACTGCAAATATCACTAGAAGGATATCCTACATGTGGAGAGTTTAAATACCACTGTATGCTGTTTTACTCAGAGCTGGTGATAGCTCTCTCAATTGTAAGATGGCACTCTTAGGACCTCAGTGTTGTTTGTAGTTGTAGGTGACATACGTTATTGCACCATTGGGTTCTTCCCTTATTTTTATGTATTTTATATGCTGACATGTATCTGAGATGCTGCAAGAAGTATTGAAGAAACACCTTCTATTGTCCAGCTATATCCTACATGTGGGGAGTTTCAAATACCACTGTATGCTGTTTTACCTAGAGCTGGGCATAGCTCTTTTATTGTGAGTTGGCACTTCTCTATTTCTATGTTGTCCGTGACACGATTTCCTAACGGTTTTGCACTATTGGTCCCTTCCTGTTTCTGCCTATGTATTTCATATTAACTACCGAGGACCCAAATCAAGAATCAAAGAATACCTATCCAAGGTCCACATTGCATTTTCAGAGACTTTTGTACTTCCTTGTTTCTGTGTATATTATCTCTCATTGTTCTACTTAGCGCACTCTGTATTTGCTGTTTCCTGTTCTCCCAAATATTAAAGGTAATCTAGTCTGTCCAGTTACACAAAATAACTTTAAAATTGGACTTACTAAAAAAACAACATATCTATACACACTACAAGATGCCTCAGCATTAGTAAAATATAACACATTTCTGCACTCAGTCTTCATGCCTATTTTTAATACCGCAATGAATGTTTTTTTTTACCTAAGTCTAACATTCTGTCTAAAATCTAAATAGATTACATCAAGTACCATAACTATATTTTACTTACATTTTCACTGAATGTACATTCCATTAGCGACTCTTTCCCTTTTACATTTTAAAACCACTTTTTAACCTCTTAAGGACACATGACGGATACATTCCGTCATGATTCCCTTTTATTCCAGAAGTTGTGTCTTTAAGGGGTTAAATAAAAATACTTTACTAAATCTCCCTATTGTTTCTGATTCTTCTTTCGAAATGCATTATGTGCCTTGACTGTGATGATTGTGAAAGCTCTCCTATACATTTTAAAAAATAAAAACATAAACACAAGTTATAGGTGATTTTATATACTTTTCAGTGGTGTAACTTTCACAGATGTGATAGAGCCCCTTTAAGTTTTTTTCTAATACACCTGGGGATATTTAAGTAATCATTTTTTTCCGTGAAAAGTTCAATCCAGATTTTAGATATACCCAAGCTAGTCAAAGAAGACCTTTCTAAAATTTTTGTGGAACCCTTACCAATTTCATTAATTTTCAAATGTAACAAACATAACACAATATTAAGGAGAGAAAAGACAAGTAGCAAGAGAGGTGAGAACGTAAACAGCTCAATTAGCCTGCCCTTCGGTGGGTCCCCGCTAAGATCTCAAGCTGGTTTTATCTCATCTTGTGCCATTACAGAGAGAACATATCTGAAGCATATCAGACTGGTCCCACCTATACGGGCAGTCCAAATCCAAAATGCCAGTAATTTCCATTTGCACAAGAGATATAGCAATCCCAGATGATCATTTCAACCTTGTAAGGTATCATCAGTGACTTATAGAAAATATCCCTCTTTATGAAAATATGTGTAATTGAAGATTCCACAATTGTACATTATTGTCTGCTATAATGCATGTAATATATATATATATAGATATGGAAATGAATACTCAAAAACAGTGTTCCAATGCAAATTTAAGCAATTAAAATGTGTGTTCCAATGCAAAAGACTGGCAGGTGCCCATGAAACAGACACATATATCACGTGTTTCTGAATACGACTTCATTTCAGATAAGAACATATACAGAGTATTAGTCAGTAGTGTAAAAACATTTTAATAGGTAGATGCAGGTACTAAAGATTGAATGCACTCACCAAGAATGCTGCTTACATCAAGAGCTGCCTAGAGAAAGCAAACAATGGAACTACTATAGAGGTATGTGTTGTAAGCAATTAGCAGATGTCTCACTATTTGCTGACCACTTTGCTCTCTTTAAGGTTGTCTGATCCCTCAACATATATTTCCTACAATATATAATCCCACTGCTGGGGGAGAGGGGGCAATAAATCAATGAAAACATTCTTCATAGGTAATGTAGGGCACCAGTGTTCCTATCCTACCCGCCACATACCTCCCAACATTGGGCGCTATGAGACAGAAGGCCTGATCAGTGATATAATTTGCATTACTTGCAAGACCCATAATGAAGAAATGTGTCCTGGGAAACCTAGATAGACATTGTTATAAAAAGTTGAGTGGATATAGCTCGGTGCCAAAGAGTTTGTGGTGAGACCAAACACAATAGTAAGTCCCTTAGTAGTCCTCCTTGGGAACAGAAACTCAAAAAAATCGTGTTTCCACAACTATCCCAGAGTTTCCATTCAAATGAACACAGGCAAGCAATGTGTTACAGACTTCATCCTACATTTCCGTACACTTAGCAATGAGCTCTGTTTCAAACACAATGTTTTGTAAACCAAAGCATTGTGATCCAAAAGTTATTGGTAATGATCCAAACGTTTTGACATTATGGGTCTTGCCAGCATGGAACCCATTTCGGTCTGGAAGAAGACATTTCTCTAAGAGCATATAGATAGGTGCCAAAAAGTATTTATCATGTCAATCATAATAACATTCCCCACAGTGCAAATAAAAAAATATACTGTTGGACTTTAAGAAGTGCTCCTTGGGAGTGGATTATAAATGTCTTCAGAGCCCCAAGATGACATTACTTTCCCCTTATACACACATACCTACTAGACTGTGTGTTCTTTTTTTTATTATTTGGGCAGAGGAGTGTCCGTTTAAGCCTGCCTACTATCTCATAGGCCTTTGTTTCTGGAAATAATTAATTAGTTCGATCTATCTGTCCTTCCATCTATCTATCTAAATATTTTATTTATGCTATCATTTGAAACATCATCACAAACTTCTGGTATCTTTCTGGTATCTGTTGTGATGATAGTCAATTGAATATAGAGAGTACTTTGCATTCAGACAGTAACCAATGTTTTATAACCTTCAAAAAAATGTTAACATTTACAACTGTATCATCATGGAATTATTGCTGGGAAGTTGTATATTCTACCCTTTTCAATGTGTTTTCTGTTATAATCCAGTAAACCATCAGTTATTAAAGAAAAAAAATCTTGAAGTAAAGAAAAATACATTTGACAAGAAAATAATATGCTTTCAACCACTTATTAATTTTCCTAGAACCACAGGAAATTTGCTTTACACACACTCCAAAGAGTTCAAGTGCAACACTGATATGTGCAGTGGCCTGCTAGGCCTTTATCACTTTACTGTGCTATAAACAACACTGTGCAGCAGTTATTATCAACACACCACACGTTCCGCATTTGTCTTGCTTTTGGGCACAAGACGTACTTGTATGTAATGAATGTGTGCTACTAATTGAGTTCATCAACAGCGTAATCATTTTGTTCAACATACTAGCCAGAATCTGTCTTCACAATTATTTTTTATTAAATGTGCTTCCTATTAACATATGAATGATTTTTTTTTTCCAATTTAAAATTACGTCTGTCCTCGCAAAGTAACAAGAGAAATCATGGAAATATGTATGGCACCTCCAGAAGCATGTTTCTTCAGACACATTCCTTTGGTAAGAGCTGTTCTGCAACTGAATAACCACTTATAACCAGAGTTACATGGAATATGTATGTTCTAGACCAGTGGTTCTCAACCCAGTCCTCAAGTAACCTGTAACATTCCAGGGATTACCCAGTTGTGCCTAAGGTGTTTTTAGCAAAGAATTGTTTTTAAAACCCGTTAGACACTACAGTGGTAATCCATAAATCCTGTACTGGTAGGGGGTACTTGAGGACTGGGTTGGGAACCCGTGTTCTAGACTGAAGCTATCTGGAACTGGTTTGATCTCATGTGAGCCCCTTATATTGTCTACAAAATACTTGGACTTTTGCCACCTTATATTTTGTAATTATGACTGTATAATGGGGATATTAATCAAAACATCCAAAATTCTTTGCTTATATAAATTAAATATAAATTATTCAACAACATTAGTGTAAATTAGATTAATTCTCAAAATCATAATAACTGTAATAATAAAAAAAATCTAAAAAAACAAAAACAAAAAAGAGGCATAAGTAGTCTCACTGAAGAATTATTTTCTATAAAGAACACTAAGCAAAATAAAGAAAAATAACCCAAACATTTCTTTCAGAATATAGAATATTAAATGGAGGATTCAAATAATATATATATGTATGTTATGTATTATAATAGAACATTGGAAGAGTATACGTGGGAAAAATGAATACAGTACCTGTAAAACTTTTCATATGATCAGACTTTGCCATAAATAAAAACCAGGTGTAAATAATTTAAAGCACATACATGCATGAAAAGCATGAGGACCTGTAATGCAATGCAGCAAACTGTGTTTCTGACAAATATGTCAAGTTTGGGAGAAGTGATGAGAGCTTTGACCTGATACCTACCAGGTGTAAAATGACATATTTAGGTTGGATCAATCATCTCACAGAGCACACTATAGAAAACTGGTAAATGTGTGAGACTGACAAGTGGCTGGCTGACATGAACTCCCGGCAATGAAATGTCAAGTGACTCATATCTGCTTCCCTCATTGTTGACAAAAATGATTATATACTAAAAAATACTGTTTTCCTTATGCTACATCTTCATGATGTTTAAAACACCTTTCAGGATTACTCACTTAAAGGGACACTCTAAGCACCAAAATAACTTTAGCTGAATGAAGCTGTTTGGTGCATTGGTCATGCTCTTGCAGTCTAACTTCAATTTTCTGCCATGTAGGAGTTAAATCACACTATAGAAAGATGCGAGAGAATACTGAGAACAGACAACAAATCAAATAGATTGCCCTTCTGTGGGTCCCTGCTTAGTTCTCAAGCTGCTTTTACCGTAGAGAGGGCTAGCAAAATAAAACAGAGAGAAAGCAAATTGAGCAGTGAGGCTGTAGGGACATAAATAAGCAGGGAAATAAATACAACATCATATTTATTCTTGCAGTAGGCAGATTTGTGTCTGCAACCACTCTGCCTAATGTGATGTTGTCAGGTTTGATGACTTATCCAATCCAATGCTGCTTATAGAAAATCATTCAGCACACTCCATGGAATCCAGTGTTCTCTATGAAAAGCATCAGACACATTCAGCATTATCAAGTCAAATGTAAATACCTTTAATTTTCAAAGCTCAAAATGGGGTAGCGCCTCTAGAGGCTGTCAGTCACTAAAGGTGTATTCTCTTGAAAATGTAAGTATTGTCATTTCAGTTTAAATTTGTCAGAGAAAAGGGATAGCAACTATGCACCAAAACCACAACTTTCATAAAAATGTAATGTTTCTGTATTCCTTTTTAATTTATTTACTTGACATTCATTTGTTAGGATGAAGGTAAAATCCAATAGAGTATAAAACAAAACCAAGGTTACCAGAAAGGTAAGATGCTTAAAGGAATAGAACTGGACAGATGTCCTAGACTGTAAGGTGGACGAGTTATGAAAAGTTAAAGGGACACTATAGTCACCTGAACAACTTTAGCTTAATGAAGCAGTTTTGGTGTATAGAACATGCCCCTGCAGCCTAACTGCTCAATCATCTGCCATTTAGGAGTTAAATCCCTTTGTTTATGAACCCTAGTCACACCTCCCTGCATGTGACTTGCACAGCCTTCCATAAACACTTCCTGTAAAGAGAGCCCTATTTAGGCTTTCTTTATTGCAAGTTCTGTTTAATTAAGATTGCCTTATCCCCTGCTATGTTAATAGCTTGCTAGACCCTGCAATAGCCTCCTGTATGTGATTAAAGTTCAATTTAGAGATTGAGATACAATTATTTAAGGTAAATTACATCTGTTTGAAAGTGAAACCAGTTTTTGTTTCCCATGCAGGTTGTGTCAATCATAACCAGGGGAGGTGTGGCTAGGGCTGCATAAACAGAAACAAAGTGATTTAACTCCTAAATGGCAGTGGACTGAGCAGTAAAATTGCAGGGGAATGATCTATACACTAAAACTGCTTTATTTAGCTAAAGTAATTTAGGTGACTATAGTGTTCCTTTAATGGTGTTCCATCATTGTCAACAGAATGTCCCCAAAATATAGAATTCTCTTTAAAACAACTTTCATCTTAACGTACTCTGTTGCTTTTTCTAGTTCACTTTTAAAAGGCTTCTGATCTTAGAGGTTAATTTCTAAAAAGTAAAAACATTGTTACTTCTAGTTTCTCTTTTGATATCACTCAGATCTTTATGGATCAAAATTTTCAGATTCCATAGATTTTAATCATTTCCTGCTGCAATCACTCACAAAAGAGTAATTTTTGGTGTATATATATAGGTATTGTATATACGTCTGTCTGTCTGTATATCTATCTATCTAGTTTGTTATATTTCATTCTAAACACAAAATTAATTCAGACTAAAACGCAAGTGATATTGTATTGACGTATGTCAGCCGTTTCCATAGAAACCACAAGCCGTAATACAAGTCAGTTTGCTAAATTATTACAGAGCTACTCATTTACAGAAGGGAGTAATTCTGCAAGACGTTTAGCAAAACTATATTTAAAATAATTGAAATATTCTTCCATTTTTACTAATAAAAGTTGGCAATTCTTCCCATGTATAACAGACATTCCTTAACAACTATATAAAAATTGGTTCTTTGGTGTGTTTTGTACATGTGTAGGTCTGTGCAACCCTGTGACATTTTTTTTAGTGTATATTTTTGCCTTTCTATTTCAAAAGCTATATTTACAGCTCAGCTGTTGCAAGTGCAACAGTCCCATGCTATCACAAGTAGGTCCTTATTTTCCTTCACCCTCTAGTACTTCTATTGAGACTGATCAGAGACTGACTTAGTTTGGATTTTGTATAGTTGCTATTCAGTTCTGGATGTGGTACCGCAAGCAGCATAATCTTCCCGGCATTGCTGTAATGCATTGGGCTTATCATTCAAGGCCATGGCATGTCACATTTTTGAAGGGTACTTCCTTTAGTCCTTCCTTTAGTTGTAGGACTCAAGTGAATTTCAATGTAGTCAGAGTAAGTGAAGGAATAAACAGAAGTACAGTCCAGGGGCCAAGGTAATGACCAAGGGCTTATGGACTGTATCCCTGTAGCCACCTATAGTCGAGCTCCTAAAATGAGGGCTTAACCCTCTAATAATGTGTATATATATATATATATATGAAAAGTATAGAGTCCCACTTGGGGAAAGTAAGAGGGGGCTCAACCTGCAAAAAGAGGGAAGGAGACCCTACCTTTAATATATCTAAGAATATATGTAAATGCAAGCAATAGAGGGGAGTAAAAAGAGGGAGATTAACTAAACGATGCCAAGGGGATAGGTTGGTCTAAAATAATCTAGATCCAAGAGATAAGGGGGGGGGAGGAGAGAAAGAAAAACTCCTAAATATAATAATATTATTATTATTATTGAGTCCCCAGGTCACCCGAGCATCCGGCTGAATGGGTAGGTAGGTACAAGACAGCGAAGAGGTAAAGGGGGAGATAAAGGGAGGTAATTAAAAAGGGAGAGATCGTTGAGGTCTTTGTTTTGTAGAGGTTTATCTTTAAAACCCTCTTTTTAATTACCTTCCTTTATTTCCCCCTTTACTTCTTCACTGTCTTGTACCTACCTACCCATTTAGCTGGATGCTTGGGGGACCTGGGGACCCAATAACACTAATAATAATATTATTATTATATAGGGGAATAAATTAAAAATAAAATTCATGTTTCATCATATGTGTATATGCTAGCTATGCATCCCACTTTTCTGATAAATAGAAGGCTAATATTTTTGCAAACAGCAGCAAATTAAAGGGTTAATGCTGAGATAGAAATTGGGCTTATTATAATTGTCTTCATTTTGTAATTTTTTTTTTATCTCCTTTGAGTCAGTTAGAGGTGTGATTAATGTGAATTGGTCATTTTAACCTGTTTTATAAGATATGTTTTATCTGGAAACCAAATAGTTTAATACATCCTTTAAGGCAAATGAATTGTTTTTTATACATAGAAATTATTTTTGGTTTAATTATTCTTAATTTAGGATTATATAAGCAGCACCAGCCATCTGTAGTTCTGATGTGGAAATTGTTTTTTGGTAAGATTACAATTTAATGATTCATTAACGACATAATTTGAATATAGATCAAATGTTATCTAATAATTACGTATAGTTTATGTTAGTAACTAGCAGTTACTTAATTACTTAAATTCACACCATATATACAACTCCTATGAAAGAAATTTGAGCAGCTCTTGCTTTAAGAGTCTAATTAAACAAAAGTCATTACTGTGTGTGTTTTACTTATAAATGATTGATAAATACTCCCACCTATGATGCTCGCCTTCAATATTTCTCGAGGGCTGCACCGTTCCTGTGAACTCACTTCCATTCCCCATTAGATGCTCACCCAGTCTCCACTCCATCAAAAAATCGTTAAAAACCCACTTCTTCATAAAAGTGTATCAATTAAACTGTTAATAGCTCCCGACTGATTCCTCTCTTGTAACTGTCATTAGTCTAATACTATCCTTACCTTTTGTGTCACTTTACCCCACTCCCTCTCGCATGTAAGCTCATTGAGCAGGGCCCTCAACCCCTCTGTTCCTGTGTCCAACTTATCTGGTTACAACAGCATGTTTGTTCGTCCACCCATTGTAAAGCGCTGCGGAATTTGTTGACGCTATATAAATAATAACATAAATAATAATAATAATAATAAAATCAAAGATGTGCTAATGAGAGCTATAGGGATTTAACCATATGGGTCAATGTTAGAAGCAGATGCATGTATCATGAAGGAGTCCTATATGTTGTCCTAGCTACTTTCATCAAAATCTGTATCATAGAATTTCCAAACTGCTTATCCATATTCATCAAAACAGAGGCACTTTGTTTGATTGCTACTTTGTCCGAGTTAATGGAGAAGATCTCTTAAAGCACAAATTATACCTCCTTTGAATAGTCCAGTGACATGATGTACACATTTCAGGGATTACACTTTGTGCTATTTGAATTAATTCTGCATGAGATATATAAAAAGTACATGTAAATACAAACCTATAATGACATAATGTTCAAATGAAAAAAACAATGCTCACTTCTAAAAATAACATTCCAATACTACAAAACCTGACAAAGTTAAGTGAAATCTAACTACATTTCCGCATTATACAGATACAAAATAAGCTTTCAATGAAAAGTATGTTCAAGGAGGTAATACAAGAAAATCCAATCTGAAATAGTGCCAAGAGAGGAATGCCTAAACAATGAGACTTATATAGTATTCTTGCCTACAGCATGAGTTTATAGTAGAGCACTCTAGCACATCTGATGCCTTACCTGTTTCTTTTATCTGCAATGATTTTGTCAATTTTCTTAATGTCAATCTTGTAGCTTCTTTTCCCCAACCACAAACACTCAGCGTAATTCTATACACCCCTTCCACCATTCCTAACATTCCTTACACATCAAAGTCTGGGTCCAGTGTTCCTGTCCCTTTTACACCACAAAGTAATACAGTGCAATTATTAAGTAACACTTCAGGGTTAACTCCTCCTTCACTGGCTGTCATACTAACAACCACAAGAGGAGCTGGCACGGTGCAGTCTGAGTAAAACTCGTTCACGTGATGCAGAAGCCTCCATAGGGCATTGATTCAATGTCTTTCTGTGGGGTAGCTTGGATGCACATGCATGATCATCGTGTTCCCAATGCTCCTCATAGACAAGCATTGGATTTGACCATCGTGGATGAGGCCATGCATTTTCAATGACAATGTGGAAGATGCAGAGTTAAGCAGCACCAAGGGAGCCATGGCAATGGGAAAAGGTAAGTCAAATTATTTATTTTCTATGGCAAACGGTGGCTTTAAATAGGAACACTAAAGTGTTACAATTACAGGCTTGTATTCCTAACTCTTTAGTCCTCCTTTAAGAATTCCACGTTCTCTGCCATGAAAAAAATGGCTTCATTTTCAATTACATCTTCAGCACAGTGTGTTTACTTTAGAAGGTTTCATCTTTTGCTTTGTTAATTGACTTTTAATCACACATGAGACTCCTACAGACTATAAGCAGAACATGAAATATAAGATTGTAAAATATCTATGCAACAAAACTACTTCATAAGGCTAAAGTTGTTTTGGTGCTTAATGTCCCTTTAACCTATGGAGTAACCTAAGGTTTACGGGGTATTGCTGCAAATACCTGCTGTTAAATAAGGCTTTTCATCTATCAAGATGTTTAATAACAATTTGCATTAGAACTAATGTAAAAAGTTAAACATAACTAAAATTAGTCAAAAGTGTCAAATAGTCCTCTCTGTTTGTATGTATTTCATTTGTTCATCTCTTTGTTACATGAAATATTTTATACTTTTTAAAGCAAATGTGTGACTATTTCTTTGGTTTATTTATTATACTTATCAGCCAAAATTACCAATTTAAATATCATTGTGTATAAAGTAGTTTAAAAATAAGCTTGAAGCACAAGCAAAAGGAAACATTAATCATGGATTAATCTGAGCATGAATGTATTAGGAAAACAGCGTTAAAAGTAGATTATTGTGCTTTTCTGTAAATAAGCGCTAAACAAAGCATGGTTAGGTACGAGTTCGATGCCAAGCAAATATCAGAGATCTAATCTACAGTTATACAACAAAGGTTATGTAAAATGATAATACTGTAATTATAATGCATAAAATACAAGGCATTTTTGTTTTGTTTGTGCTGTGTTAAATATGATGTGTACTGGAAAAAAATCATAGTGTGTCTGAATATGAATAACAATTTTTCCCAGACATCAATGGGATTTGTGATGCTCAATAATTAGAAAAAATATAATCTTTTATAATATCCTAACAGTTTGAAGTGCATTATGGAATTTTTTTTAAACATCCGCAGAGCCAAAATTAGGCATTGCTGGATTATATGACGCAAGTTTTATCATGTACATGGGATCTAACCAGGCAGAAGCTCAGTGCTAAATATTGGAGGGAATACATTGATCAGGTTTATTCTTTTTGCGTCTTAATGGTTTAAGGATTTCATATACAAGCATAGAATTTAATTACTGTTCCATTAACATAACTCAATACATTGTAAAGAGGTCTATAAGTCTTTGTTTAGTGAAAACCTGTTACTATGCTTTTGCTCTGAGAAAGAAATAATACAGTCGAAACGGAAAACAGTATTGTGTAATAACTCAAATACATAAGGGAAATATGTAATTTGAGATAGAAATATCCAAAACACACGGAAAATAATGCAATAAAACAATACACTTGGGAAATATACAACTTTATGTAAGATCTTACTCCTTTGTGATGTTATATATATGTTGTAACTATCTTGATTATGGTTCTGTTTTTTGTTTTTATATATATATTTTCTATTTTTAAAGTTTGATAGAAAATTTACTGTGTGGGATAGGTTAGCACTTTCTAAATAACATTAATAATAATTGGAATAATATTTGATGAACAGACTTGAAGGTTAAAACTGTTTACAAATTAATAAGAGCCAACCTGTCAAACTTTGAACAAAATAACTTATTTGAAGATTTTGTTAACTTAACTGTGTTGAAGTAAATTTTGCAGCTTTGTTAACAAGAACTTAGAAAACAGTAAACAAGAATAAATAGCTACTGAAAGAGGAATTGTCATTTATGATGATTTTTAATACAGTATTATGTTTACAAACCTTTATGTTTAATAAAAAAAGGAATCTGTGAGCTGGAATTTTTTTTTTAATTTAAATATAGAAAAACACACCTTTATCTTGCAACGGTGTGCCTCCATTTTGTCTCCCTGTCAATTAAATTTTATTAATTCTTTATTTTGATAGTGCAATGAGGTTAACAGACATGCCCGCAGTGCCACAACAGCAACTGCTGGCTGTTCAGGGTATACAGTGTCATGACATATTCGTAAGTTGCACAATTTGATAGGTTAACTGATCAATACAAATCGTACTATATTACAGATAGTGATTAGTAGTAAGTAAACAGCTAGTTTTCGTTAACATTTTCTTCATTTTTAAAATAACAGGTCAGATTGTTAATGTAATAGTTTAAACATAAAAATAGTAATAATAGTGTCTTGGGTGTGAGTGTGTTAAGGTCGGTTTGGGGGTTGACCTATGTCTGACGGTGAGCGGGAGACCTGTCTGGCTTTCCATTAGTCGTGTTTTGGCTGTCAGAAGCTTGCAGTGTTTGGTGCCTTATATTCCGTTGCTGCTAGGGATTGTTTAGAGATTTGTCACGTAGATGAGTACTGCTGGTGTGATCCTATTTATAGGCTGACAGTCTATAGGTATATCCAGTCTGTTCATGTTGTATGTCTCACTTTGCTTCCCTTGGTTTCTGCTCTACCTCATCCATATGCTCGTTTAGAGTGTACTTTTAACTGCTTAGGGGGTGTCGTGTAACCAGGTTTGCTGTGTGGTGTCCCTGTCAATTATTGATATAATCTTTGTTCTTTGTACCTGGCAGTTGGCATAGAGAAAGCAAGCAAGAAGAGGGGACATTAAACAATGTTTCTAATTCTCCTCTTCATTTGCATTGTTTGCTCTGACATTGCTTATTCTTAAATAGGTTATGATGTAATTTGCTAAACCTTTAATATAAATGCAAATTTATATTAAATTAAATTTAAAAGAAATAATGCATCTCCCCCCCCAAAAAAAATGTTAACACAAGTCATGACCTTCAATAAAACCCAAAGCTTTAAAAAAAAAAAATCCATCTTCACGCGGCAAGAGCACGGCGCAGACTGAGCTCCGCAGGCCGGGGAAAGGCTTTTAAAGCATTTCCACGCCCTGCAATTAGGCTCTGAGTGCTCTGATTGGTTGGTTTAAGCCAATCAATCAGAGTGCGCTGACAGGTAAATGAAGAGAGTGACAGGTAAGTCTCTACATTTACCTTTCACAGCACTCTGATTGGTTGGCTTGAAATCCAACCTATCAGAGTGCTCTGTCATTTTACACAGCGTGGGAAAATTCCAAAGAACATTCACATGCTGTGTAATATGACTAGCACTCTGATTGGTTGGACTCCAAGCCAACCAATCAGAGTGCTCTGAGTCAAATTGCAGGGCATGGGAAGGCTTTATGAGCCTTTCCCCGCCCTGCGGAGCTCGGTGTCCTCGCTGGGTGAAGATGGATAAAAAAAAAATTGCGTCAGTTTTTTTCTTTTTCGTCTGACTTTTTTTGCGCTCTGGTTTTTTTATTTTATTTTTTACAAGTTCAACGGGTATTATGATTTTTATTTGGCCTTCTTTGGGGCTGAAAAATGAAGATTTTAGAATCTAAAGAATGGCTAGGACAACCAGGAATACAAATTATTTCCACACTCATCTTTATCAGATGTTTAGTCACATTATAGATGCTAAAATGGATTGTTATGTATTAAAACAAATATTCAAACTGTAAATATATATTAGTGAAATTGTATTGTAACTTAACTCTATTTTTTATCCCACTCATCTTCTTTAAGAAAATAAATATGTGCCAACTGGATGAGCTACTATTCTTATAATGCATGCTGCTGATCAGTATACATTACATAAAAATGGGACTTTGCAAATATGCTGTGCATATTGATGTACGAAAATGAAGACAAAAGTTTTTGCTTGCTTATGTTGACCGAGTAATGTGTGTTCTACTCAAATGCAGTTGTTAGATTCGGGGCTCATCAGTATTATTTCAGCCTTGTTTTATGGGTATTCTTTATGGGTTACAGAAGAAAGCAGGCATATTCACAACGTGAGACAGTCCAAGTTTTCCATCTGCTAATGTTCCACATTCTTGAAAACTGCATTAATGCATGCTTTTATATATCTCAGTGCCAGTTCACACTCAGAAGTCAGTTTATGTGTCTTTAGTTCTATGCATTTTATTTTTGATGATAAAACAAAAAAAAAGGTTTTTATTCAATTTAATCTAATTTGGCAATTACTATTCGCATACAAAGCAATGCTTCTAAAAACAACATGGGATAAATATTAATAACCATTGATTGCATTACATTTTCTCAAAAAGCATTTTTCTCTCTATATTTCCAAAAGCTAAACTATACTACAGTTGATGTTACAGAATTGCTGAAACATTTTACAGCACAGGCAAAAGAAAAGGCAAACAATGTTGTTTCCTTTGTTAGTTGAAACAAACATTGTTGTGCAGCAGTTAGCCAAATTCCAAAAATTATTGAGACACACATTCTCTCTAAAAATAACTGTTTATGAATGGTCTTTTAGTAAAATTCATGTATTTAAAAATCATTTTTTTAAATGTCCAAGTAGTGTTAACAAAACAGAAAAATAAACTTTCTTACCAGCCTAACTTTAAATAAAAAATAAAAATTAAAGCTATACTAACTAAAATTCTAAAAAAATGTCGTCTAATGTGCCTATCGCCAGTGAATAACAGCTTTCTATTTGGTTCTGTCCCCTTGACAAGCCCCATATTATGATAAATAATGCACTCTAAAAAGTGCTTTCTCACTGACATAATTTTGTATTTACAAACCTTGTATGTATGTATGTATGTATGTAAAGAGGATTTTGCAAGGCTATTTTTATTATTGTCTCCTGTTTCATTCATAAATTGGAACAATTATGCACATTTTACTCGCAAAAACTATATTAATAGTATTACCACTGCTAATATAACTTACCAGTTAGGAACTGATGCTTCTTCCAGTATTTAAGATACTTTGCATATTAGTAATTAAGATACTTTGCATATTATACACTCCTTGAGCAAGTGTAAGGCTAATGGGTATTAATGGGCTATGCATCGTAACCACCTGCATATATGTATGACTATATGTTTTAACTTGCACAGCAATTTAAAATGTAATAGTTCCCATAAACTCCATACACATCTTCTCATTTACACAATGCCTTAGGACTCATTTTTTTTTTTTTTTTGCGTCAGTACAACGGGTATTATGATTTTTATTTGGCCTTCTTTGGGGCTGAAAAATGAAGATTTTAGAATCTAAAGAATGGCTAGGACAACCAGGAATACAAATTATTTCCACACTCAACTTTATCAGATGTTTAGTCACATTATATATGCTAAAATGGATTGTTCTGTATTAAAACAAATATTAAAACTGTAAATATATAATAGTGAAATTGTATTGTAACTTAACTCTATTTTTTTATCCCACTCATCTTCTTTAAGAAAATAAATATGTGCCAACTGGATTTGATAAGCTTTCCAAATTATTTTAAAAACTGTTAGAAAAGTAATTTATCTACACAAGTCACAATTAAAGCCTGTGACATTTTGTAGATAAATAATTTGGAGATTTTCTAACAGTATTGAATCATTTGGAGAACTTGTAAAATTGCGCCCTTAGTAAGGAGTGTGTTTTTAATTTTTTTTAAAATTTTTGTACCCTAAAATTATCCCTAATATTTCTACGAAGGCGAACAAGTAAATATAAACTAAAATTAAAACTGTATAAATGTGTAGATTTAACATATGCTTAAACTATCCACGAGCACCACACATTTTATTCTAAATGCATGTTCTAAAACTAACTCCACTTTTCACGAACAAGAAGCATATATGAAGTCAGCAATGTCTATATATAACCTACTTAAAGAGATACTGTCACTTTTAACCTTTTTATAAAGATATATTCTTTATGAAAAATGCTTATTCAATGTGATGTAAATTTGTTGAAATTCTAATGCAATCAGAAGATATATGTGAGAGATCATAACGACTACATTTTCTCATAGAAGAAGGTTTTGCCACCTTATCCTGTTTTTCCTATGATCCATTCCACATAATGGCTGATGTGAATAAGCGCCTTCTTATTGCCTATGGCATCTTATATATAATGTACACCTGAGAATATATAGAGGGGATCCTACAGTCTTGCATTATATTGTCTAGACTCTCGTTTTGTACTCTCATCCAGGTGTGAGAGTGCACAAAATGTGGCTCCTAGCACAGGAAGTAGGAGCTGAAGAGACAGATGAAGTATAAATGGTGGTGATGAGGAGCAAGTCCTTCAGATAAGTCTACATGTCTTGCTTCTCCACCAGGGTACCACCTTGCATGTGGATATGCCTCTCGAAGGTTGTTTGTAAAATAGTGAAAATGTCTAATATGAGCATGTTATTCTTTTTTTTTTCTGCTGTTCATCATCATATAGCTCATATTTATAATGGAAGTGTTTAGATATTAATAAAACATATTCACGTTGCACTGCAGATGTGGTTTGGTTTATATATAAACAAAGTGTAGTCAATATTTCTAACAATTCCACTTTAAACTATGTTGTCCATTAATCTAACAAAAGCCAAATATACTGAGCTTATTGTAAATGTTTCTCTACAAAATCAATAATGCTATTGGAAACATTGAACTGTAATACTTGTAAGCGGCAAAGCAGCATGTGTGTTGGTGAAATGTTATATCTTACTACAAATACCTTTGAGTATTCTCTCTAGACCATTACTCTTACATTACTCTGAAACTGGAAAACATCAGTGCTTTACCACTATTTCAAATTACAAAACACACAATTATATAATCCCTTTACAATAGAGTTGCATAACATCATTATTTTTTGCTGATATGACTTCATAAATTAGTAAACAAATGAAGAATAAAACATTAAATAGCAAATTCTATACATCATTTATAATGGTTCACATATAATGTACTATATGTACAGATGCTAGCAGAACTCTCATGAAACCTGTTAAAGCTTGTGATTGGGAGTTGTCTACTGATCACACACATATTTTATTTTATATTTGTATTAACAGGGTTGCAGATCACCCTCTGCATACACTTAGCACACTAAGAAAGTTATTCACTAAAGCTAAAATTCAAGGTGAATTTCAAGTTTTAGGCCAAAAATACCAGAATAGAAGCATAGATGACTGGTAGAATATTTTCAAATCAACCATAAATTTGAATTTTCAGAAGATTCTCACTTCACTAAATAATCATGTAAATACACCGTTAACTGCTCCTAAATTGCATTTCATGGCACTGGGTAGCAGATTATTTTAGTAGATCATTATTTTATTTTTTGTCAACAAGGGTATTCTTAGCAATATTTTGTCAGTAAAGTTTATTCTTTTCCCTCTCTCTTTAACACTCACTTTAAAGCAGCTTTGTTACCTCAAACGTATCTTTCTCCTATGGTTTCCTATTCTCTTCCTCTTTCAGAATCTGTTCTTCTTTTCTTCATTTCTGATCTGAACTTCTGGAATAAAATGGAATCATGACATGTCACACATGTCATGTGTCCTTAAGGGGTTAACACATAAGACAAAGTAGGGAGTGCTTTGTCTTATGTATCTGTCCTATGCTTGATGATCCCAACAAATGATTTAATGCAAGCTACATTTGCTTTGCCAAGCTAACAAACAAAGTAGAGCTTTAAATAAGAAATAGATTGTCGCAGTTATCCCTACACCTTGGATTTCCAGAGCGCTACCTACTCCTACACATCTAAAGGAGTGAAACACTCTAGTGCATACGTAAATATATATCTCACACTAAGAATCCATACCCCTCTTTTAACACGAGGTGCAGCGTCTCCTTAGGATACCAGAAGACCACTTTGAATGCAAGTCTCATAAGAAAACAAGTAGCCCTGAGTACCGTCATTTTATACTGTTATGTTAAGACAACAATTTATGTTTTCTATGTACAACCCACTGTCTAAGATCTAATTAGAGAATTAAAAAAAATGTAAAAGAGGGAATTTCGATCCACTCATATTTGTTAATTATGTATCCAATGCAACCGCAACGCTGTGTACAATGTATTATAGATACACTGTTAGTCTCTTATGTACATAATGGAGCATATGTTATCATAATCGCCTTTTCAAAAATAAAGATTATATATATTAAAAAAAAAAGACGGAGGCCTGACTGCCATAGAGAACAGACGTGCCTTGGAAGAGCTCCTCCATGACTTTGTGAATAAAAGCATGATTAAGTCTGTTACTGCTCAAAATGGGGGAACCCAAGCGAAGCCCTTTATACCCAACACGTCGACCAAGCTGAGAATCATTCAAGGACCTGTTGGGGGACTTATGGCTCCACCGTGGCAAATGCGGCCTGGTGTAAGCCGGGCAGGGGACACGGCCGAACCCCGGGACCGGGGAAGCCAGAAAGCTGCTAAGTGTATACCAGGGCCCCGTTACTCCCCCCCTATGGACTAGGGGGGTGATCCCGGTCCCCACCAGGAGGAATACCCAGCTCCAACAGAGGCGCCCTGGGTGACAGGAGAAAGCAGCACTGCGTGGTCGCCACAAACCAGCACTGACCGAGAAGACATCCTCTCCAGGCTGGACCGGCACTTCTCCAACTTCTGGAAGCGACTGGAGCGGCTGAGGAGCTGCCCTGCTCCTCCACCAACGAACACCTACTGCTTGCCGCAGAGTCCACCTTCTAAGCTCTCAGCTATGTCAGGGGAGAAAGTCCCAATATGGAGACGGGCCAAGCAGTGCTCCTCACTCAAAGTGACAACACGGAAACCACCAAGAGGTATCCACACAAGGTCACAACCGCAGCTTGAGCCAAAGAAATGGACACCAAAAGCCACCACAGAGCTGACCTACCTGCCGGAGACCAGGGGCTTTACCTTGCAGCGTGACAGCTCGGAGAAGGACCGTGCTACATTCCGAACCGGCATAGGCTGACCATGTCCTCAGGACTGAGCAATTACCCTCACCTTCACCTCACCTAGACCCCTTCAAACAAGTCCTGTTGGCTACCAGCACTAAGATCTGGACTCTATACTCTCCCCAGACCAAGAGCCCGCTTGGACTGCATGTTTTCTGCTACAATTACTATGCTTTAGGCCTGCTCTCTGTGACCAACAAAAGATTTAGTATCCTTCCATACCTCTAGTGTCTTTCACAGCATGTTACCTAAGGTCCACAACGAGCGTTAGATCACAGGGAATAGTACCCCTCAGAACAACCCGGTGTACTTAACATGTGTATAGCCCAGCGCACATCCATATATATAGCTTACCATGATTCCTGGCCAAACAACAGAACATCCTATGTTAAATCACCTATATGCTTACCCTATTGATATCATGCATCACACATCTAGCTCACTCCCATACCCGACACCACTAACATGCTGCACGATTGGATGTGAAAGCCCAGCCTGCTCATAGCAATACTACAATCTATGTTTAATATTATCTTAACACAATCTTACCATTTAGCCTGTTCTATGTTATAAGTTATAAAATACAAAATTGTGCTGTCTACCGCAAGCCATGTTGGCCAATACTCTCAATGCACCTGCTATAGCTGTTGTGGCTCTATATGTCATGTATGCACAAGAACAATAAAGAATACATTTAAAAAAAAAAAAGACAGATCAGAAATTAAGAAAAGAAGAACTGATTCTGAAAGAGGATGATAAGAGGAAACAATAGGAGAAAGGTAAGTTTGAGTCACTTTAAAACTCTTATTTATGGTACCCCAACCAATAAACCACATTGAACAACCTTTCTTCTAGTTTACAAAAATGACTAAATTATACAAATCTCCTACATGAAGTGTAATGGGAAGTTCCCTGGCTTCTATATATTTTAGTACAAGATTCTGAGTTTTATTATGTTTTTATTTTCCTTATTGCACTTCAGTGCAGTGAATGCTATGTTACTATATTAAGCTAACACAAGTATACCAACACAGTTTTTAATCCTGTATTTGCACGTGAAAGTAAATATGAATCAGTATGACCATGGTAAATGCAGGTATAGTCAACCCTAGCCCCTTTAATACCAAAACCAGTTATGCACTTTTATTTATTTCACATAATTTGCCATACATTTAGTCCATTAAACATTAGTTAGCTACATTTAGACACTAGGAATGATTACCAACTTCTAGAAGAACAAATATATCTGCAAGGAACCCATTCCAACCATTTAAGGTTTGTAAATGGGTGTTACAAACCTAACCCTTCTTTTAAATGGTAAAGGATGCTTCAAAGTTCATACTATTCCTACAGTCAAAGAAGGGAAATAATGGTCTCTCTCATGTCGTAGTGTTACAGTAACATTACATAAAGTGATGCTGCAAATGTTTTGCATATCATTTAACTATAATTACTGTATGTGTGCATTTTTTAGAAAACAGATTTCCTCGTAATGCCATCGAAGGCCTTACAAATATCTAGAATATCTCGAAGAATTAGACCATTTTTATTCATCTATTTTCACCGACTGTATGTGAAAAATCGTTTTACTTTTATTTCAGTATTACAGACATTGTGTGACATATTGTAAGATAAAGTATATCGTCGACTGTCTAAAGCAGGGATCTGCTGGCCCTCCAGATGTTGATGGCCTACAACTCCCAGAGTTCTTTATATGCTTCCAATGCAATAGATGGCCAGAGTATCATGTGAGTTGTAGTTCACCAACATCTGAAGGGTCGGAGTTTGAGATGCCTGGTCTGAAACCTCTGTATTCTATGCAGGATAACTAATGAAATGAAACTTAAAATTGTTTTAGTAAAAACAAAGAGAACGTTACCTGCGCTCTGGCCTAAATCCCAATGTACATTTAAACAAAATGGAGGCTCTTTAGTTTTATTCCAATGTCCATTTGAATATAAGCTCACCTTAGCCACGTCAAGGCAAGCCCTAAACGGTGAGTCCTACTCTAGCCATTAGATTTGCTGATATCAGCCAAGAATCTCCAATGAGACAGCAAATCTAATGGCTAGATTAGGACTCACCTTTTGGGGTATATTCAAATGGCCATTGGAATGAAACGAAAGAGCCTCCATTTTGTTTAAATGTACACAGGGATTTAGGCCAGAGCGCAGGGTGTTAAAAAAAATGTTCATTTACATAATTGTAAATTTTATGTTACTGTGTGTAACAGTAATCTATACACACATTTGCTGTTTTATTATATGTTTATGTGCTAATTCTTTTCAAATAAATGTTATGCCAATATTGTTTTAAACAAAGTGCATTGTACTGAAGGGTTAATTACATTATCGTTTAGGTTGCACCTGGTATCAGAAACCGATTTGGCTCAGGAAACACTGATATTTGGTATGAATTTCAAATCTTAGAACTAGTGATGTCGCAAACATAAAATTTTCCGTTCGCGCACGGCGAACGCGAACTTCCGCAAATGTTTGCAAACGGGCGAACCGGGCGAACCGCCATAGACTTCAATAGGCAGGCGAATTTTAAAACCCACAGGGACTCTTTCTGGCCACAATAGTGATGGAAAAGTTGTTTCAAGGGGATTAACACCTGGACTGTGGCATGCCGGAGGGGGATCCATGGCAAAACTCCCATGGAAAATTACATAGTTGATGCAGAGTCTGGTATTAATCCATAAAGGGCATAAATCACCTAACATTCCTAAATTGTTTGGAATAACGTGCTTTAAAACATCAGGTATGATGTTGTATCGATCAGGTAGTGTAAGGGTTACGCCCGCTTTACAGTGACAGATCAAACTCCCCGTTTAACGCACCGCAAACAACCGCAAACAGTCCATTTGCACAACCGCAAACTCCCCATTTGCACAAGGTTGGATACCAAGCTAGCCATGTCCCGTTCCTTGTCCTCACTGATGTCATTGAAGGTCTCTTCCTCCACCCAGCCACGTACAACACCAAGGGTCCCCGAAAGGTGACAACTAGCCTCCTGTATTTTTTTTTAATGTACACTACTGTTACACCAGATATGAGTTGCACTGGTTTGACACTGTGCCCTGGCAGGCCCAGAAATGCACACGTGTGAAGGAAACTGACTGCTATTATTTCACAGTCAAATTTCTAGTTTTTTTTCTAATGTACACTACTGTTACACCAGATATGAGTTGCACTGGTGTGACACTGTGCCCTGGCAGGCCCTGAAACGCACACGTGTGAAGGAAACTGACCGCTATTATATTACAGTCAAAAAGTTTTTTGTTTTTTTGCAAGCTATTGTGCCCCCAAAACGTTCGTGTGCGGGGGTGCTGGAATGACGTGGGCCAATGGGAGCCTGAATCAACTTTTGGCTCCCACTGCCCCTTTATGAGCGAGCTCGTGACTCGAGCCGTGCTCCTAGTGTCAGGCGGGCCACGTGACCGATCACTGCGGTCAGCGCACGCAGCTAAGTCAGAAGAGGAGATCAAGCCGCATGCGGCTCGTGCGGAGGCAGGAGTGATCCAGCCACGCGCGGCTCAAGCTTAGGAGCCAGGTCGGTCCCAGGATAAGGTAAATACAGCCACAACCACTTATCCCAATCACACACCTTTCCTAACGTCCTATCCCATTAAAAGCATATTACCGTGTATTTAATAAAACAGATAGACCCCCTACTTCATCCAGGTTACCGATCGATGGTTCGATATTCTGAGCCCTCTCTGATTTACTGTACACGACTATTCGATATTCCCACAAATTTTATATAGCATTTTATGTTTGTTTGAGACCACCTTAAAAATATTAGATATCGCTAAAAATCATGATCACTATATACTTTCTCTACAAACCTCTAAAACAAACCAAACTACTCATCCATCCGCTATACCACTTTATCCCACCTAGAACTAGTGCCCAGTTAAAATACTTGACTCTTACTTACCCACACTCAGTCATGCCACACACATTTCACCACTACTCTCACTGAATCCCTCTGACTACGGCTAAATTCATCTTCTACATCAGAACACTACTCCTAAGATTGAGTTGTATCCATGTCTTGGGTCTTTCATTTAGAATAGGGGCAGCTTCGGTCTCCTTCAACACTGACACTCCAGTGCATATTATTAAAAGATTGGGCAGATGGAAATCCTCAGTCTAGAACCGATATATTCCTCATCCCGAGAAAGAAATGAGGAAAGCTTTTAAAAGTTTGGCTTTGGAAATTTGATGCAATAAGTGTGTTTTTCTTTAATACCTTTTCACCCTCTTTACATGAACCCGATTTGCATATATTACTAATATGTTTCTGAACATATATATTATATTATTCACTCACTCACTCACTCTCTGGGCCGGCCTAAGACATCATGCTGCCTAGGTCCAATGATAAATGACTATGGGGGATAATGTATAATAAACACAGGTTACTGGCTATGGGGGGGATAATGTATAATAAACACAGGTTACTGGCTATGGGGGGGTAATGTATAATAAACACAGGTTACTGGCTATGGGAGGGATAATGTATAATAAACACAGGTTACTGGCTATGGGAGGATAATGTATAATAAACACAGGTTACTGGCTATGGGGGATAATGTATAATAAACACAGGTTACTGGCTATGGGAGGGATAATGTATAATAAACACAGGTTACTGGCTATGGGAGGGATAATGTATAATAAACACAGGTTACTGGCTACAGACTAATCTTATTGATTTTTTTGATTGGGTAACTAAAATTATAGATCAGGGTGGTGCAGTAGACATTGCTTACCTCGATTTCAGTAAGGCTTTTGACACTGTTGCACATAGAAGGCTTATCAACAAACTACAATCTTTGAGTTTGGATTCCAATATTGTTGAATGGGTAAGGCAGTGGCTGAGTGACAGGCAACAGAGGGTTGTAGTCAATGGAGTATATTCGAAGCTTGGGCTTGTCACCAGTGGGGTACCTCAGGGATCTGTACTTGGACCCATTCTCTTTAATATTTTTATTAGTGATATTGCAGAAGGTCTTGATGGTAAGGTGTGTCTTTTTGCGGATGATACTAAGATATGTAACAGGGTTGATGTTCCAGGAGGGATAAGCCAAATGGAAAATGATTTAGGTAGACTAGAAAAATGGTCAGAGTTGTGGCAACTGACATTTAATGTGGATAAGTGCAAGATAATGCATCTTGGACGTAAAAACCCAAGGGCAGAGTACAGAATATTTGATAGAGTCCTAACCTCAACATCTGAGGAAAGGGATTTAGGGGTGATTATTTCTGATGACTTAAAGGTAGGCAGACAATGTAATAGAGCAGCAGGAAATGCTAGCAGAATGCTTGGTTGTATAGGGAGAGGTATTAGCAGTAGAAAGAGGGAAGTGCTCATGCCATTGTACAGAACACTGGTGAGACCTCACTTGGAGTACTGTACACAGTACTGGAGACCCTATCTTCAGAAGGATATTGATACCTTAGAGAGAGTTCAAAGAAGGGCTACTAAACTGGTTCATGGATTGCAGGATAAAACTTACCAGGAAAGGTTAAAGGTTCTTAACATGTATAGCATGGAGGAAAGACGAGACAGGGGGGATATGATAGAAACATTTAAATACATAAAGGGAATCAACACAGTAAAGGAGGAGACTATATTTAAAAGAAGAAAAACTACCACAACAAGAGGACATAGTCTTAAATTAGAGGGACAAAGGTTTAAAAATAATATCAGGAAGTATTACTTTACTGAGAGGGTAGTGGATGCATGGAATAGCCTTCCAGCTGAAGTGGTAGAGGTTAACACAGTAAAGGAGTTTAAGCATGCGTGGGATAGGCATAAGGCTATCCTAACTATAAGATAAGGCCAGGGACTAATGAAAGTATTTAGAAAACTGGGCAGACTAGATGGGCCGAATGGTTCTTATCTGCCGTCACATTCTATGTTTCTATGTTTCTATGTTACAGGGGGTAATGTATAATAAACACAGGTTACTGGCTATGGAGGGATAATGTATAATAAACACAGGTTACAGGCTATGGGAGGATAATGTATAATAAACACAGGTTACTGGCTATGGGGGATAATGTATAATAAACACAGGTTACTGGCTATAGGGAGGATAATGTATAATAAACAAAGGTGACTGGATATGGGGGGATAATGTATAATAAACACAGGTTACTGGCTATGGGGGAGATAATGTATAATACGCACAGGTTACTGGCTATGGGGGGGGGTAATGTATAATAAGCACAGGTTACTGGTTGTGGGGGGATAATGTATAATAAACACAGGTTACTGGCTATGGGGGAGATAATGTATAATACGCACAGGTTACTGGCTATGGGGGGGTAATGTATAATAAACACAGGTTACTGGCTATGGGAGGATAATGTATAATAAACACAGGTTACTGGCTATGGGAGGATAATGCATAATAAACACAGGTTACTGGCTATGGGGAGGATAATGTATAATAAACACAGGTTACTGGCTATGGGGGGATAATGTATAATAAACACAGGTTACTGGCTATGGAGGATAATGTATAATAAGCACAAACACACAAAAAAAAAATACAAAAAAAAAGAATGCAGCTTCAGAATTAATCTAAATTGTATGCTGTCTAGGATTTGGATGGGTCTGGGAGGGAGGGTCTGCTGCTGATTGGCTGGAATGTGTCTGCTGACTGTGAAGTACAGGGTCAAAGTTTACTCAATGATGACGAATAGGGGGCAGACCGAACATCGCATATGTTCACCATCCGTGGCGAACGCGAACACGCGATGTTCGCCAAGAACTATTCGCCAGCGAACCGTTCAGGACTACTTAGAACACATATAAGTAAAACAAAAAAGGCAAACCATACATTAAATATAACCATAAGGTGATTCACTGCTTGAATGTAGCAGTATTTCTCCATTTTATTCCCTATAAATCTGCTTTTAAACTTAAAAATTATGCACAACCAAGCTAATTTTGCACAAAATACTGGTTTGCAACAGTAACTAATCTAGGCACCAACATTAATTTATTTACTTTTAAATGCAATTTATTTATGTACAGGTGTTTCTGATCTCTTGCAACCAGGTCAGATAATCTTGCTGAATCCAGATAATAGATTTGAGACTAAACATGACATACATTTCATATATAATGCTGCAAAACAATAGCATCTAGATCCCTTCTAACGTCCAAATGTCCCAGTACCGAGCAGAGCAAAATGTTCGGCTGGGTACAGGTGAAAAATAACAAATCTGGACTTTGTATACACTATTTAACAATGTCCAGATTTTACAACTCAGGTCCCAAATGTGCTGAATTTAGTCCATATTTCAGCCAAACCTAACACCAACAAACAGCTGAACTCTGGACCTAAAGTTTCAAATCCGGCCCTGGAGGCTTCAAATCTAAGCCCTGATTTTAGGTGAACAATAATTTGTGAATGTGTATCCTGCTATTCAGCTTAAAATCAGTGCTTTGTTAATCCTCTGAATTCTACATTTTGGATTTGTATGTGAAAGTACTGATTTTAATCTGGACACTAAATACCTTCGGGTGATTGCTGAAATCTCGTTCGCGCTGACTGAATTTTCACCATATTCTGTAATTTTCACTAGATTTTATCCATCCGGACAAAATCTGGTGTTTAGTGAATAGCCCCCAAGTGAACAACCCTTCTTTGAACTTACAATATACATTGTACATGTGGCATTACTTGTCAAACTGTATGACAGCTAATCTGGTAAAATCTGGTAATAAATCTTACTCATCTTTGGACCAATGATGGTCAACAATTCTTCTACATTATTTGGTTTACAAACAGGACAATAAAAACATGACTTAATTTCCAAACCATTTTAGAGTATTGTACAGTCACCAACAATATTTCACCCACTGCTGCCCACAACATACGTCTATCATGGCCCCTCTACTGGGCAACCATTCCACTACACACAGCACATTGATTGACAGTATTTGTACAATGAATCACACCCTATTGACCATATTGTTACAATGGAAAAAGACACCTATTTAATACAGAACCTCACTAGTCATGTATAGCCAGTGACTGAATTTTTTTTCAGTGCATTTAATGATAATCCTTAATATGTTGTATTTTTACTTGTATTTACACGTTGCATTATGTAGTTTTATAAAAGTAGACTGACTAAATAGAGTTATTTGTGGTCATTATTTTCCTTGTTAATCACTAAAGTGGTTGAGGACGGTTGTTGATGTAT
Source organism: Pelobates fuscus (assembly GCF_036172605.1). Taxonomy (NCBI): domain Eukaryota; kingdom Metazoa; phylum Chordata; class Amphibia; order Anura; family Pelobatidae; genus Pelobates; species Pelobates fuscus. The sequence continues at coordinate 159,656,016 of NC_086318.1, read as the reverse complement.
TCAAGGAGATCTTTTACCCCATAAACACCCAATTTGTCTTTGTGCTACTACTTTAGCCTGCAGCAATTTTTTTTTTCAATTTGACAATTTTTATTTTGCATAGATATGGGGTACAGAAGAGATAAGGATGGGAACAGTAAAATATAGTATACAGAGTGTACATCATAGTCAAAACATCGTTCCATCAATTCGCTGTTGTCAATGCTCATAGGTGGTATGGTGGTGGTAAGGGGGTGGGGGGGGGAGTGGGGATATGGTTGGGGTTGCCATCAGTAACATATCGTTAGGTGAAGGATAAGGTCACTCAAACCTTTTTGATCTATGCCCCTTTGTTTTTACCCTTGTCTTGGTCTTTGTTGGACATTAGCTCCTGATTAAGCCTCATCTAGACCTGTGTTTCTGCATGTTTGTGTGTTCGTGTGTTTGTGTGCCTCCCAATATTCTTTCCACATCAAGTTGGCTTTTGCCATAGTCTGGTTCATTCCCCATTGATGTGCAAACATCATTTTGTATTGCCAGTTAGTGTTGATTTGGTTGAGGAGGGCAAGGTGGGTTGGTGGTGTAGGTGATTTCCAAAGCCTGGCTATCACTATCGCCACTGATATTAGTATGTGGTAGGTAACTGCCCATTGGGCCCTAGATATGTCTTCTGGAGGAATATATAAGAGGTACATCTCAACTGTGGGTTCCATATTTGTGTTTGTGGTTTGTTGAATGAGATGCGCAACCTTGCGCCAAAAGGGTTGTAATTTATCACATGTACACCACGTGTGCAACATCGTTCCCACCTTATCCTTGCACCTCCAGCATTAATGTTTTGGAGGATTGTGGCCATATTTTGTGTATTCTATCTGGCACCAGGTACCAGCGATATAGTATTTTCCTTTGGAGTTCTAAGTGGCCAGTGCATGATGTGATGCCTCGGTGCGATGAGTACGCTTTCGCCCAGCGTTCCTCAGTAATTGTGCGGTTTAGTTCTTTGTGCCAAGCCTGTTTATGTGTGAGTTTTACATTAGGCTGTGAGTGTATCAGAGCTTTATAACACAGTGAGATCACTTTTTTGGGTGGCAGTGCGTTTGTGCATATTTTCTCAAAAGTAGAAAGTGTCTGGAGTTGCGTATTGTTAAGTGTTTGGGGTCGGGTGCCTGCTAGGTAAGACTTAACCCCTTAAGGACCAAACGTCTGGAATAAAAGGGAATCATGACATGTCACACATGTCATGTGTCCTTAAGGGGTTAAGCTGTAGGTATGGAAATAGCATTCGGCTCGGGAGGCTATATGTGGTTTGTAATATCGGAAACTGCATGAGCTCTCTTTTGTCGTACAGCTGTTCAATATAATTAATATCATGCTCTATCCACTTTTTGTGATCCAATGTGGGTATTGTCCTAGACATTACTTCCATTGGGGTCGCTAGAGGTATTGGATGGTAGGCCGTTACACTGTTGTTCACTGAGTCCCAAATTTCGAGTAGTAGATGGGATGTGGGGAGCAAGTGGTGTGTCGGGGGTCTACATTTTTTTGGAGTCCTGAGATATGAGTAGATTGTGGAGTCGTGAGCCCAGTGGGATTCTATTTGGAGCCATTGCGGCTGGTCGGGTCGTGGCGATAGTTGTGAGATTGTATGAAGTATTGCTGCCTTGTAATAAGTGTGTATGTCAGGGAACCCTAGACCTCCCTTGGTTGTGTCCCTCTGTAAGACTTTTGTGGCTATTCTTATTTTTTTGTTTTGCCATACGAATCTGAGGAGTAAGTTTTGGGTTGTGCGAAAGAAGCTATTAGGCAGTGGTATTTGTAGGGTTCTATATAGATATTGGAGTTTAGGTAGCAGTGTCATTTTAACCGCTGTTATGCGACCCACACATGAGATATATTTGCCTTCCCAAGTTTTCAGAGTGTCTTTAAAGCTCAATAGAATGTTTAAATAATTGAGTTTGAATAGGTCTGTCAGGTTTTTCGCGATTTTCAGGCCTAGGAAAGTTAGGAAGTCTGTGCGCTAGTCTAGTGAAAATTTCTCTTTTAGTATCTCCATTTGCTGTTTGTGGATATTAATCCCCATAGCCTGCGTTTTGGTCAAGTTGAGTTCATAATAGGAGTATTTCCCATATTGTTCTATGTGTTTCATGAGGTTAGGTAGTGAAATGTACGGCTCTGTCAGTGTTAGAAAGATATCGTCCGCAAATAGGCTTAATTTGTATTCGTTAGTGCCCAGCTGGACCCCTTTTATGGAGATTTCATCTCTAATTTTGGCTGTGAGCGGCTCTAAAGCTAAAACGTATAGCAGAGGTGACAGCGGGCAACCCTATCTCGTCCTGTTTGAGATCTGGACGGTGTCTGAGCAGAATCCCGCTGTCACTACCTTGGCTGTTGGGAGCCTGCAGCAATTTTTTAACATCTGGCTGTAGTTATATTTTTACGATTATGAATATATCTTTGCTGAATCTAAAACCCCAAATAGTCCCTCTCTGCAATTAAGCTCTGAACCATTCTCAACTGATAAGTATCTCTTGGCTTAAGTTCTACCAGAGAAGGCCGAGTTCCAATTGTTTTTATTACTCTTAACTTTCTGTGGCTAATTGTAGCTACTTAGAATTATCCAAAATGTTTTAGAGTTAGTGTTAATTGCCATTCCAAAAGTTGCATTGACATACCTTCATACAGATTGTAAACTGAAAGCAAAATTAAAAAAAAATACAAGCCTATCAGTAACAAATATCAGGTGCACCAATATCTAATGCATGAGCTTAACTTTAATGAAAATTGGGAGAGTGAATTTTGAAATATTGATACACTCTGCTAGATCCCTGCATAGAACAGGCTCGGAAAATAGCTTATTTAGTTTCAGTGGAAATATATTGTTCCTTTCCTGATGGTAATCCTGATTGCTTTCTTGTTTCAGCATTAAAATACTAATGGCATATTCTTGGTCATGTGTGAAAGTGAAAAGGTTACTGAGGCAAACCTGAGAACTAATAAAAAATATTACAGATACAAATGTTGGCTTGACATCCCTAAATAGAATTCTACTGGCTTAGCTGTGCTATATTGGTTAAAGGTACAGTCCAACTTTCCGTTAAACAATCAAATGTTTTGTTGTGAATGCAATGTCCTTATCTCTAAGAAAAGTAATATGAGATTGCAAGCTTCTTTATAGTTATAGTGGTAATATCACACTAAAGCAGAAAATATTGGGAAACTTTTTGAAATAGTGCGCAATTGTGTATAAAATATATAATTTGTCTTTTGAGGAAGTGAAAGAGCACTGGAGAGTAACCATCAGAGCACAATGGGCTTGGAGAGAAAGAGAGAAGCTAGGGAGTAAGACAAAGAGAATGGAGAATTGAGAAAACACAAGAGAGACACAAGTAAGCGGAATTTTATGGCAGGACAGGAGGCTTCATATTTGCTTTACCTTCTTTACTGAAACCTCCAGCAGCAAAGAAACAGTTAACAGAACTTTTCAAAACAACCAATCAGAACAAAGCAACAGTAGTATAAAACCCCTAAGCAGGCTCTTCCACTTCCTCTTTCTTTGCTGCTGCCTCCAGGTGAGCACTCACCAACTCAGAGTTGTCTCTGCTCTGGGTTGTTTTTTTATCCTACATGCTGCTTGCTTATTTGAACAGTCTGTTTAATCAGTCTATTTACTAGGTTTGTTTTAGCAGCTTAATTGCTGCATTTATTTAGGCAGGCTTCTTGCTGAATTTATTTTAACAGTTTATTGCTGTGTTTATCTAGGCAGTCTTTTGCTGGCTTCAGCTAGGCAGTCTCATGCTGTGTTTAGCTAGGCAGTCTCATGCTGTGTTTAGCTAGGCAGTCTCATGCTGTGTTTAGCTAGGCAGTCTCATGCTGTGTTTAGCTAGGCAGTCTCATGCTGGGTCTAGCTGGGCAGTTTATTCTGTGTTATTTCCTATACCACTCCATGCTATGTAGCATGCAGTTTTCTCTCTCTGCTGCATGGGGACTGGATGTCCCTGCTTTAATGCTTTTACTCTGCCTGTACTCTGTTTCCCCTCCCTGGGTCTCCCTGCTGGGCTCTGTAGCCCATACCCTTTCTCCCTTATTCCCCACCTGCTCCCCGCGGCCCCTGGCTGCTTGCTGAGCAACTTTTTCAACTGTGGCAGTGCTGCGGCGGCCATTTTGTTGGAGCCGCGGCGGCCATTTTGTTGGAGCCGCATGGCCTCCATGCATCGCATACAGCCCGGTCTCACCCACCGAGCTGCCCTGCTACCTGCTGGCCATGTGGCCAGCCTTCCCTCTCCCTATACAAGGGGAGATAGCCCAATATTTCAGCTATCCCCCTACTTACTGTGCCTGTCTCACATGCTGCATGTGTGACAGATCCTGGATAGCAGGATCTGTCCCAGGCACTCTCACAGCTCACACTGCAGCTTACTATGATGTCTGCTGCAATGTGACTAGGTTCTCTATCCTAGCAGTAAACTTGCCACACCTTTTGCTACTAAGGAGAATCTTAGATTTACAGGGGAATTACTGCTCAAATAAATATCCTTGTTTAAAAATCATTGTGTAACAAGACTATGCCAATGTAATATATGCTAATCAAGCCTTTCTCTCAACAAACATTATATGGTCTGTTTTCAGCACCTAGCTCCCCTGCCAAGGTTTTGCTGCCCTTCCTGCAAGGGGCTTAAAATTTTCCACTATACATACACTTCAAATGTATCCTATTATTATTATGCCTGTGTGGTCTGTAGCTGTGCATCAGCTTCTAGCTGTATGGACCCTTCTACCCCTCAAGGGGGCTAACCGACCCCACATACAGTCCTGTCATAACCGTAATGAGAGTGGCCCCCCCCTCTCGCTGACCGCACTACTGGGTGTACGGACCTCTATGATACCACCCTGAGGGTGACCCCCTCTTACCTACAGCTCTGCTGGATCTGCAATGCCCGGTTATGGTTATATGAGGGTGACCCCCTCCTGCCGTCTGCACTACTGGACTGGCAATGTCTGGCTACTTTATTATACGGCTATCCACTACGGCACTACTGTACCTACAGTGTCCGATTATGTTCAGACTGAGGGTGACCCCCTCCCTTGCTGGCCTATACTGCATAGTATGCTTGTGCTTGTTGGGTGACCCCCTCTTGCACGCTGGGTGACCCCCAGCTGGCCGCACCAGGTATCACTCAGACAGTGTTACCTCTATGGCAGTTATGCAATCACGTCTGAAGGCCAACCACTACGGCACTACTGTACCTCCAGTGTCCGATTATATTCAGACTGAGGGTGACCCCCTCTTCTGTTGGTCTATACTGCATAGTATGCTTGTGCTTGTTGGGTGACCCCCTCTTGCACGCTGGGTGACCCCCAGCTGGCCGCACCAGGTATCACTCAGACAGTGTTACCTCTATGGCAGTTATGCAATCACGTCTGAAGGCCAACCACTACGGCACTACTGTATCTCCAGTGTCCGATTATATTCAGACTGAGGGTGACCCCCTCCTCTGTTGGCCTATACTGCATAGTATGCTTGTGCTTGTTGGGTGACCCCCTCTTGCACGCTGGGTGACCCCCAGCTGGCCGCACCAGGTATCACTCAGACAGTGTTACCTCTATGGCAGTTATGCAATCACGTCTGAAGGCCAACCACTACGGCACTACTGTACCTCCAGTGTCCGATTATATTCAGAATGAGGGTGACCCCCTCCTCTGTTGGCCTATACTGCATAGTATGCTTGTGCTTGTTGGGTGACCCCCTCTTGCACGCTGGGTGACCCCCAGCTGGCCGCACCAGGTATCACTCAGACAGTGTTACCTCCATGGCAGTTATGCAATCACGTCTGAAGGCCAACCACTACGGCACTACTGTACCTCCAGTGTCCGATTATGTTCAGACTGAGGGTGACCCCCTCCCCTGCCGGCCTATACTGCATAATATGCTTGTGCTTGTTGGGTGACCCCCTCTTGCACGCTGGGTGACCCCCAGCCGGCCTCACCAGGTATCACTCAGACAGTGTTACCTCTATGACAGTTATGCAATCACGACTAAAGGACAAATCTCCCGTGCCCAGAAGGTCACTTGTCCTGTCCTCATGCCACCCCGCTGACCTCACTGCCAGAAACCATCGGTACCCTACAGGGGACACTCCACCGGCCATCCTAGACGCTACACCGAGCACCCCTGGTACGCGTTGGCTAATGGATGGATTCATCTAGAGGATCAGTCTTCATGACGGAGTCCGGAAAGGTCCCCGCAGACACCTGATACAGGGTTTGCACTCTATCCGGGACTAACCACTGGATGTCGATGACACGCGGACACAGATGTTTCCTCGGGACAAATGGCACGTTACAGCTTGGAAAGCGAATAATACTAAATTCCATTTTGGAATGTACCTATATGACTTATAGGTATCGCCTAGTTGGTTTCTACCCCTGAGAGCCGCAAAACGGGGATCAAGGTTACAGAATCTTGGACCGTTCCAGGAGCAATACGCATGACCAAAAGAGGCGTCCATTCCGAAGTTGCCATGCTGGGCGAAGTGTGCGGCGGAGTGGACTCCCGCCCCATCCCGATCCTACATGCTCCCAATGAATATGTCGCCTGTGGACACTTTGAGACGGAGGGCACTCATTCCCTCAGAGCTGCTCGGCGTGGATGATTGGTTCTCTCCCTCAATACATGAGAGAAACCCACATGGATTTGCCATCAACATAGACATATTGAATCTGACTCACTCCCAGAAAATGCCAGGCATATGCTCCGCAACCTGCGGGTCACACTTAGGGGCCCAACCCGGTCGATTGACCAGTTGTTATTCGCCATCGAGGCCATACCTCCAGGATCCGGTACTATCAGCCGCTCCAACATGACGCTTTCTCGGGTCCTCGGCCTGGTATAGCCGAATCATGTGACCTTCGGATGAAGATCATCTAAAACTTAATTTATTACTCCGACATAGGGGGACCTGGCCTACCTAGGAGTTTCGGACCCCAACCAACTTCGGCCTGGACTCTGGAGTTCAAAGGAGGAACCTCTTCACGCCAACTGCATGGAACTATCTGCAGGTTTGTTCAACGTTTACAGCTTTCCCAGGGGAAGTGGTACTGCTCGCTACCTTCCGGCCTGGACTTATCACTGGTTGCCCACTTTGGACTGCAGTCGGATCTCACGTAGGATCGCTATCTATAGCGTCTGGACAAGTATTCGTCATTTGTGACAATGTCTGCGGGACGAGACACTCATGTGGCGGACGGCTTCATCCGACCATGGAGAGACCCCAATGATTGGTTACCTCACCCTCCGGGGTCTCGACTACTGGCATGATTAAATTCGGTACGAACTGCCATACGGAGCGGTTCTCCAGCTGGCTGCCGGACCCTCAGCAAGGCGAGGGACGTGTTTTCCAAGCTTGGTCTCCTTCGGGGCGTACGCATTCTGTTTACTTCCAGGATACTTCAGGCTTTGCTTCAGACCGAATTCCTGAGAGTGTCGTTTCGCCTGGCCACACCACTTCGGAGGAGTCCTCCGTGCTTTCCCCTTTTGCGGGAGTTTGCCATGGGAAGGCAATCTATGACTAGCTGTCTCCAGGTCCTGTGTGGGATCCACAGGGGTAGCCTGCCATGACTGGTGTCAGGAGAGATGTTTGGGTCCCTATGGCTGTCCCCATTGTCTGGCTGAGTTGCCCTCTCAGGGTAGGATCGTATGGGGCCATTCACGTCCTATGTCAGCTAGAGGACGACTCATGTGCGTTTTCGCAAGATTCTGGCATTGGTAAGGATCTCGTGGTCTGCAGTCTACCAAGAGGAGTATACCTTACAGGAGCCCTATCTCTTGCTATTCCTCAAGTCTAGTGGTATCGTGTGTTCTGCATTTCCTTGAGAAATGACCTGATGACAAGGACTTGCCTTGCGCCAGTTTTTCCGCTTACGGTTTTCCCCAGTACATCTTGTATTTCATGACGTTCTGACGTCATGGTATTGACGTAGTGTTTTCTTCCTTCTTGCCGTTCAGTACATCGGTTTCTGCTCCAGACATATTTCATTTCTATTCGTCCTCTGTGTTGTACCCCTACTCTCCGGATGGGCCACGGCTCTTACAGGTTGTACACGACCATGTAGATCCAGGATCTGGTTCTTCCCTCCGTCTACTCATGGACAGCTGTTGATTTCTGCGTACGGACGTTTTGATCTGTTTCTGCATTTTCTATACACCGCTGCTTGGTTTAGGGAATGGGTTTTCCATTCTCCTTTCATTTCAGTCCTATGTCATATTGCTTCTGGTTCTACTATTTGGGCGTTAAAATTGCAAATATGAAGCCTCCTGTCCTGCCATAAAATTAGGGATTATTCTAGCCTCGGTGAGGGAATAATCTAAATTTTATTAAAGACAGGAGGCGAATATTTCCCCCCCTTTTCTTACGTTCCCTCCCTGGATTTGGGTCTTATAATTAATTGGGGATATTGTTATGTTTTGTGAATGCATTGTTTTACATAATAAAGGTTATTTCTATTATTTAGTGATTGTCTGTGTGCATTTTTATTCATCATGTTTGTGTTGTAATTATGTTTCGTCCATGCCTTTTAGTTTAGGTACATACTAGATACTAGGTCTTCATAAGATCTGTAGACTTTGTTTATTCATCAGGTATTATAATGTGCAAGTGATATTGTATGGATATGACATCTTGCCTTGACAGTTTACTTTCACAATGTTTTCCTTTTTCTTGCAGTGTAATCTATTTTCTCTCTGGGCTTGACGATTTTTTTCTCTGGATATGTCTGCTACAAGGTGGATTCGTTGGTTTCCTTGCTCTCCTGCTCGACCTCATCAAAGAAAGAGGAAGTGGAAGAGCCTGCTTAGGGGTTTTATACTACTGTTGCTTTGTTCTGATTGGTTGTTTTGAAAAGTTCTGTTAACTGTTTCTTTGCTGCTGGAGGTTTCAGTAAAGAAGGTAAAGCAAATATTCGCCTCCTGTCTTTAATAAAATTTAGATTATTCCCTCACCGAGGCTAGAATAATCCCTAATTTTAGGGAAACATAAGTAGGGGTAATGAGTGAGAGGGGAAAATTAGAGCGATATTACATCAACAAGATGTATATTGTTTGATCTACATGTAGTATGACTTACAGTGAGTTTTCCCATGGTATTGGAGCAAGATGCACATCTACATGTGGAGTTTGTATTTACTTAACTTTTTAAGAAAAACCCTTTTTAGCTTTGTTTCATAATGTATTATTACATCTGCTTTGCTGGTGCTGTACTTACTCTGTTTTCAGTGTAAACATGAATTATACTGCATCTCTTCTACACTACAGACCAGTGGAGGGTCATTCATAGAGGCACTCGGGGCAGTGCCTCATCAGTTTTTATGTGGGGGAAAAATGAATTGCAGTAATTTAGAAACACTAAGGTTGTTTTTCTGAAGGGGAGGGTAGTAAGCCATAGATATGGTAAAAAATAGTGTCTCTTAAATTCTGCAATATGTTTTAATACTGTAGGACCACTCCCCCTCAATGATAGTTGCTCTCAAGAAAGTTTCTAAAAACAGCTAAGTATGTAAAAAAACGGGGCTGGTTTGAAATCTGCCCAACTTCAGTAGGTTTTGCACGTGACTGGTGTCCTTCAAGAAAGAATTTCCATTAAGCTTTTATTCGAGCAGCAAAGTCTGCTGCCTCTGAGTGGAGGCATGCTATTGGCATCTCTATTCAAGGGCCATCATTGGCTGATAGCCACAGGGGGTGGGGTCATAGTGCCCACAGAAGAAACAAGGAGCCATCTTGGAAGCAGAACAGCAGAAACAGTTCCGGGCCCCGGCCAAATGTAAGTTTAAAATATTATCTTTTAGTTTATCTATTATCTCCCAAAATAGTCCTAGTAAATGGCCAAGGAGTACATTTCTGACACGGAGCGCTCTCCTGACCGTCACTGGTAATTTTTCATAAATCCTGCTGCACATAGAAACATAGAAACATAGAATGTGATGGCAGATAGGAACCATTCTGCCCATCTAGTCTGCCCAATTTTCTAAATACTTTCATTAGTCCCTGGCCTTATCTTATAGTTAGGATAGCCTTATGCCTATCCCACGCATGCTTAAACTCCTTTATTGTGTTCACCTCTACCACTTCAGCTGGAAAGCTATTCCATGCATCCACTACCCTCTCAGTAAAGTAATACTTCCTGATATTATTTTTAAACCTTTCCCCCTATAATTTAAGACTATGTCCTCTTGTTGTGGTAGTTTCTCTTCTTTTAAATATGGTCTCCTCCTTTACTGTGTTGATTCCCTTTATGTATTTAAATGTTTCTATCATATCACCCCTGTCTCGTCTTTCCTTCAAGCTATACGTGTTAAGTTCCTTTAACCTTTCCTGGTAAGTTTTATCCTGCAATCCATGAACCAGTTTATTAGCCCTTCTCTGAACTCTCTCTAAAGTATCAATATCCTTCTGAAGATTTGGTCTCCAGTACTGCGTACAATACTCCGAGTGAGGTCTCACCAGTGTTCTGTACAATGGCATGAGCACTTCCCTCTTTCTACTGCTAATACCTCTCCCCATACAACCAAGCATTCTGCTAACATTTCCTGCTGCTCTATTACATTGTCTGCTTACCTTTAAGTCATTAGAAATAATCACCCTTAAATCTCTTTCTTTAGATGTTGAGGTTAGGACTCTGCCCTTGGGTTTTTACGTCCAAGATGCATTATCTTGCACTTATCCACATTAAATGTCAGTTGCCACAACTCTGACCATTTTTCTAGTTTACCTAAATCATTTGCCATTTGGCTTATCCCTCCTGGAACATCAACCCTGTTACATATCTTAGCATCAGCAGCAAAAAGGCATACCTTACCATCAAGACCTGCAATATCACTAATAAAAATATTAAAGAGAATGGGTCCAAGTACAGATCCATGAGGTACCCCACTGGTGACAAGCCGAAGCTTCGAAAATACTCCATTGACTACAACCCTCTGTTGCCTGTTACTCAGCCACTGCCTTACCCATTCAACAATATTGGAATCCAAACTTAAAGATTGAAATTTATTGATAAGCCTTCTATGTCAAAAGCCTTACTGAAATCTAGGTAAGCAATGTCAATAAGATTAGTTTGGCATGATCTCCCTGAAGTAAACCCATGTTGTCTCTGATCTTGAAATCCATGTGTTTTTAGATGCTCAACAATCCTATCCTTTAACATGGTGTCCATTACTTTCCCCACTACTGAAGTAAGACTTACTGGCCTATAGTTGCCCAACTCCTCCCTACTACCTTTCTTGTGAATGGGCACAACATTCGCTAACCAATCTTCTGGGACTACTCCTGTTAACAATGATTGGATAAATAAATCCGTTAATGGTTTTGCTATTACAGCACTAAGCTCTTTTAATAACTTTGGGTGTTTTCCAGCAGGTACCATTGACTTATTTGTCTTTACTTTTAATAGTTGAAATAGAACCTCTTCCTCTGTAAACTCACATGTAATAAATGACTCATTTGTCCTTTTTCCTAACTGAGGTCCCTTTCTTTCCTTTTCATCTGTAAATACTGAACAAAAATATTCATTGAGGCAGTCAGCTAGACCTTTATCCTTTTCTACATACCTTCCTTTTTTGTTTTTAATCTAACTAATCCTTGTTTTGCTTTCCTTTCATCATTTATGTATCTAGAAAAATTCTGTCCCCTTTTTTTACTGACTGTGCTATTTTCTCTTTTGTGTGTGATTTGGAAGCTCTTTTAACTTGCCTAGCCTCTTTCTGCCTAATCTTATAGATCATTCTGTCTTCCTCACTCTGGTTTTTTATAATTGCTAAATGCTAACTTTTTGCTTTTTACTATTTTGGCCACATCTGCAGAGTACCACAGTGGTTTCTTGAATTTTTTTTGCTTTTACTGACAAGCCTAATGCAATTTTCTGTTGCCTTCAGCAGTGCAACTTTTAAATAATCCAATTTCTCTTGGACTCCATTTAAATTGCTCCAGTCTGATAATGAATCCTTTACACATATTCTAATTTTAGAAAAATCTGTTTTTTAAAGTCTAAAACTTTTGTTTTTTGGGGTGTGACTCAGTCACTGTTCTTATATTAAACCACACTGACTGATGATCACTGGATCCTAAACTTTCACCTACAGTAATATCTGATACTAAATCTCCGTTTGTTAACTCTAAATCTAGTATGGCCTCTTTACGAGTTGGCTCCTCAACAACTTGTTTTAGAGACAATCCCAGTAGGGAGTTTAGAATATGTGTGCTCCTGGCACAAGCAGCTATTTTTGTTTTCCAATTCACATCAAGAAGATTAAAGTCACCCATGATGATAACTTCACCCTTCATTGTCATTTTAGCTATTTCCTCTACTAGTAGATTATCTAACTCTTCTATTTGTCCTGGGGGCCTATAAATCACACCTACACGAGTTACTGTGTGATTACCAAATTCTAACGTAACCCAATCAGACTCTATGTTTGCCTCACTAACTTTTATTAGGCTAGATTTTATGCTATCCTTCACATACAGGGCCACTCCTTCCCCTTTCTTGCCTTCCCTGTCTTTTTTATATAAAGAGTACCCTGGTATTGCTATGTCCCAGTCAATTTTCTCATTATACCATGTCTCAGTAACAGCGACAAAATCTACATTATCAGTTGCCATTATTGCCACAAGTTCATGGATCTTATTTCCTAAACTGCGAGCATTTGTAGACATGACTCTAAGCTTATCATTTTTTTAACACACTTGCTACAGGCACCTTCTGTCCTTGTTTTGGGGGGCAATTGGATTGATGTTTTATCACCCTTTTTCCCCCCTCCTACTTTAAATACATCCTAGCAAAACCTCTGAACTGCTCACTGAGAACATTTGTTCCCTTTTGAGAAAGATGCAAACCATCTTTTTTGTACAGTTTATTTCCATTCCAAACAGAGCTACCATGAGAAATATAGCCAAATCCTTGCTCCTGACACCATTCACCAAGCCACAAGTTAAAGTCCGTAATAATACGCATCCGCCTGTCGTTCTGAGTGTTATGCACAGGTAGAACTTCAGTGAATGACAGTGTGGAAGCAACCTGCCGTATATCATTGGCAAAAACACTAAAAACGTCCTTAACCTTTTGAAACCTCATTGCAAGCCAAGTCATTTGTCCCTAGATGGACAAGTACATCTAATTCCCCTTCCTGCTTTGCTCGCTTAACAATATTACAAATACGTCTCCTGTCTCTGTGAGTAGTAGCTCCGGGAAGACATCTCACAAGACCACCATTGTATATCTCCACACCTCGTATGATGGAATCCCCCAACAGCAACTGCTTTCTATAAGCCTCACCCAGCCTGTCTCCACAACACCACTACCCTAAGTGCCTGAGTCTGTCTCCACAACACCACTACCTTAATTGTCTATATAGTGTTCAGTTTGTGGTAGGGCTATCTTTGTATTGTAAGCTCCATCTTGTTTTATTTTCTCTTTCTTTTTTGGGGGTAAAACTGTAAATAATACAACTTTTTTCCGGACATACCTACTTAGTGTCTGATTTAAAGACACAGTAAAGACTGATTTTCTAAAGGAAAATTTACAGTCTTTGTGCTAAAAAGGGAGGATTTCCTCCAATGATTTTAAATTTATGTTTTTGGTATTGTTATGTATATGTTTTTGCAGCAACAGGGAAAGATAATGGTGATCATCGAGTGGAAAAGGATGCTAAGATGTCTCGAAAAGTAACATGATAAAAATGCTTACACTCAATGTTCAGGGGATGAATACTATAGCAAAAAGAGCTTTATTGTATAGGTATCTAAGTGAAAAGCAATTGAATTTAATATTTTTACAAGAAACCCATTGGAGGCAAATAGATAAACAGAATTGGGGAGGTAAAAGATTTCCGCTTATAATTCAAGCTTCTAATTAAGATAGAAAAAAATGTGGGGTAGCTGTAATATTTGGAGAAAAAATTAAAGTTGAAATTATCCATCAGATACAAGATATTAAAGGTAGATATTTGATACTAATATGTAAAATTGATTCCATACTTTTTACATTATGTAATATATACCTTCCTAATTATTCACCAGTTTCCTATTTAAAAACAATACTGGAAAAAGTAGACGAAATCAAAGTGGGAAAGTTAATATTAGCAGGGGATTTTAATGCTGTATTGGATCCTCAGATAGATAAAAAAAATTGAATGAAAGGAAACAATTTAAATCACATGGTGATAAAACAATCTAAAGCTTTTAAAAAAATGAAAGATGAGTATAATTTATTTGATATCTGGAGAATTTATAATCCCAACGAGAGAGATTACACGCATTTTTCTAAAGTTCACTTCTCTTATTCAAGATTTGACATGATTTGGGTAGATCCAAGCATTATTTTTTTTTTTTAATTCTTTATTTTTTTGCGCAGGTGAGTACAAATATATCAGTAAAACGCCACAACAGCGTACAAGTAGGTGTAAACAAGTGAAACAGTGGCAGAAACAAGTGCGCATTTTCATTTTGTGGGTACAAACTTTTCAGAATTACAGTTACAGTAGGAGGAATGGAAGATGGTGCTTCGGAAGGTCCAAGATCATACTATCTATGTGATGTGTAGTAATGAGACGCTAACATTAGTATAGACGGGACTTGGCTTCTTGTGTCAAGCGGGTTTGGTAACTAGGATTTACTTACAGCAGTATAACTTGGCATGTGGTAGTGAGAACAGGTAGGCTGACCTTGTGTGTCTAGTGTCTAAACTTATATAAGCACCCAGTGGCAGTTTAATGTTTAAGTGCTGGCATTTCAGGATCATGTCTGCTACAACTGGTATGTCTTATGTAATAGCTAGGGGTCGCTTAAAATTTTGGTTGTGTTGTGGGCATCATATAACATAATCTACATAGAAGATAGGTGAAGCCGACATTCCCGTCCTGCGTACAGCGGTCTCCCTAAACAAGTGCCGTCAGAGCTTTAGACGGGTATTATATACGACAGACACAACGATGGAAGGCTAGATACAGTATTGTCATCAATATGACTATCAGTGTCAACACGTATTCAAAATAATAGAAGTCCGGCTAGATAGGACAGACAAAAAGTAAGGACGCCACAATAAAAAGAAAAATTCCAGTTCGTCGGGTATGCAGCACGCTTCTTAATGTGGAGTCAAGTGTCAGCGCACGGTATTACCTGTAGATTGTGCACTTTGTTTTGGTTAAGCAGTTAACATGGAATAACAGGAAAATAATAACAATAATAACAGGAAAAGTGTATGCAATAGATTGTTAGTTCAGAGCATCATTCGGTTGAAAAATTATAGACATTAAAACAAGTAACATAAATGAACATTTTCCCCCAACGGGGTGAGAACTTCTAACCTCAGATTCAGATAGGCAATGTTTGAGGGTTAATGTCAAAGTAGGTAAAGCTATGGGAGCGTAGGGCTCCGGGGTTCCCCCCCACTTTGTCAAGAGACAGCTCCTTAACGTGTCGAGCGGGATACAAAGAGTAAGTATGGAAAGTCCGGCTAAGAATCTGGTTCCGGTGGCAAAGTAAGTGAAGTCGCCACTCTCGGGCCGTGTCCAGGGGGGCGGGGGGTAGCGATGTGTGCCGGGGTAGCAATGTCCCTGTGTCTAGGTTCAGGTCGTGATTGTTGCGTATGATGCCGCTGGTGGGCGACGTGGCACGAACTCTGGAGCTCCGGCTGCTTCTCTGCCGAAGGAGTGCCCTTGGCCGGACGGTGTCCCCGGTTCTGTAGGTGAGATCCCCGGAAGGTTGAGTTTATGCAGGGCCTCCGCGGCCTCGTGTAGGTCCCGGATGACATGGGAAGTTTGCCCGGCGGTGACTTGGAGCGTGCGGCCTGGTCCCCACCGGTACTTAAGTTGGTGTTGTCTCAGTACCGCGGTAAATGGACGCAGGGACCTTCTCCAAGCTAGAGTCCCACTAGAGAGATCCGCATAGAAGGACAGGGTCATGTCCTCGAAAGAATAAGTGGTGTGGCCTCTGGTAGCCTCCAGCAATGCGGCCTTGTCTTTGAGGGTTTGAAAGCGGATTACCACATCTCTGGTGGTGTTAGGCGGTGCGTTTGCTGGCCGTGGCACCCGAAAGATCCCATCGATCAGGATGGTTTTGGCTGTCTTCGGATTCAACAGTGCGGCGAGCATTCTCCTGAGGAGGTGTGGGAGCTCTGCCTCAGGTATTGTGTCTGCTACTCCTCTGACTTTCCGGTGAGTTTGGCGACGTTTATCTTCCAACGTTGATAGTTGATGCTCGTGCTGCAAGTTTTGTTGTTGTAGGTTATGCACTGCCGTCTGGAGCTCCGTAATTTGGCGGGTGTGTTCGGTGGATGTCACCTCCACTGCACCTAGCCGCGTTACCATAGATTTGAGGTCTCCCCGGATCAGGGCCACATCCGCGGCTATCTTATCGTGGTGTTCCGCCATGAGCTTGCTCAAGGCCTCCATTGTCACCGGGGTGGGGTTTGCTCTTACCGGCTGGGTCTGTGCCCGCATCGGCGGTGGTAGCGCCGGGGCCGGCATCAGGACTTCGTTGGCGTCGTCGGAGTTCTCATCTGAGAAGTCCGTGCAGCCTCCATGCAGGGACGCCATCTTGGCTTCTGTTGCATCGTGGGCCTGTCGCCAAAGCTCCCCTATGTTCATGCCCATCCGGGGTTTGTCCGCTCTCTGTTTTTTCAATTTTCGGCCCATTGTGCCCTTGGGTACGAGGAGGGTACCCTGAGGTGGGCCAGGCTCGTGTGTGTGCGCGGAAAGTAGTCGTTCAGGGCTGTTAAGGTCGGGAGCCTCGTGGCCATGCGACCTTCTTCTTCAGTAGCTTAGCTCCGCCCCGATCCAAGCATTATTGATATGAATAAAAAAACAAATATTAATGAAATAGTTTGGACAGATCATAATGGGGTGTCTTGCGAAATAGCCTTCTGTATACCTAAAAGAGAAGCTTATACTTGGCGTTTGAGAGATAATTTGCTTTGTTCTGAAACAAATAAAATCTATATAGAAAATAATATAAAAAATTATTATAAAGAAAATTTTTCAGAAAATATTGATCCATCTACCTTGTGGTGTCTACCTTGTGGTCAAGTCAACTTGATAAAAATATTACTTTATCCTATTTACATACTGAATTAAGAAATATGACATATCAATAAACAATCTCCATCCCCTGAAATCTACAAGAAAATATTAGTATTGAAAGAAAATATAAAGCAAAAATTAATAGAAATGACAGCCAAAAATATGGATAGATTAAAACTTAAATATTATTCTAAAGGTAATCGAGCTGATTAAATGCTATCTCAAAAACTCAGAAAACAAAAAGGACAGAACAAAGTGGAAAAAATATATAATGGAAAAACAGCAATAACTCCTAGAGAAATTGTAAAATATTTTAATGAATTCTACAGTAACCTATATAATATATCTCAAAACAACACAGATGATGATATTAAAAATTATCTAAAAACTATAAAGAAGTTTCAACTAACAGCCATGGACAATGAACTTTTAAACAAACCTATAACTATGGATGAGATTATGAAAGTCATAAATGAGTTAGAAAGATCAAAAACACCAGGCCCTGATGGGTTTAGTAACTTATTTTATAAAACATGTAAAGATCTACTATGTCCATATTTGACTAATGCTTTCAATACAGTGGCAGATAGAGGATTTCTGCCAGCAGAAATGTTGAAGGCTAATATCTTGCAATTCTAAAAAATGACAAAAATCCCACCGATATTAAAAATTATCGTCCAATATCTTAGATAGACGTAGACACTAAGTTATACGCTTCGGTTTTGGCTGCCAGAATAAAGAAACTTCTTCCATTAATTATCCATAAAGATCAAATAGGATATGTTCCAGGTATAAATTCTTATACAAGTATAAGGAGAATTATAAACATCTTGGATGATGCAAATAGAAATGATATTCCAGTTCTGACTCTGTCGATTGAAGCTGAGAAAGCATTCGACAGAGTCAGCTGGAAATATTTAGATGCTGTCTTATCACACTATGGACTAGAAGGCTGCATTAAGAAAGCTATAATGGCTTTATATGTAAACCCAGTTGCACGCACCATTGGACCCAATATTGTTGCCCCATGGTTTCAACTTAAAAATGGAACTCGGCAAGGATGTCCCCTTTCACCATTACTGTATTTGCTGACTATTGAACCATTGGCTGAAAACATTAGAAATAATAAGAAGATTAATGGCTACAAAATAATGGATGAAGATCAAAAAATCAGTCTATATGCTGACGTTATTTTAATCACTGTTACAAATCCTAAAAGTTCATTAGAACATATTATGCAGGAAATAGATCGGTACAGCTTTATATCAAATTATAAGTTGAATGTAAACAAATCCTTGATCTTAGATATTAATCTAAAAAAAAAATGCAACAAGAGATTAAAAACAGTTACGATTTTATTTGGGTCAAAGACAGTATGGATTACTTAGGAATTAAAATAGCTAGAGAGATAAATAGGATTATGGAAATAAATGTTTTGGTGTTATTATTGGAGCTTAATAAATGGCTAAAAGATCGTAGAAATATAGAAATTTACTTTTTGGGGACGAATAAATGTGATTAATTCATATGTTATACCAAAGTGGAACTATATGTTCCAAATGTTACCTCTCCACATCCCAATTCATTGGCTTCAGTTAATACAAAGAAGCTTCACTCAATACATTTGGAAAGGTAAGAAGCCAAGATTAAAACAATCAATATTAGCACAAAAACTACATAAGGGTGGACTCGCTTATCCATTTATAATGAATAATTTTAAAGCAGCTACTATTTTGCATATTTACAGAATGCAAATTGAAGAAAACAAAGATGAAGGATGGTATAAAATGGAAATGAAGGCAGGAGAAGTCCCTAGTTTAGATTGTTCAATTTGGAACATAGATAAAACGTTAAAAAAAAAAAAATATTCTAATACTATTTTGACCCAATTACTGGAAAATTGGTTCAAAATTAAAAAAGCACTGACTATAGAAAAAAAGTTTCCGAGTTATTTGGAACTAAATATCGTAGAAAATCAAGTGGAAGATCTAAATCTTAATAATTGGAAAAAACTAGGGATAACACGACTAGAACACTTATTGACAGAAGGAACAATTAAAACTTTTGTCCAAATAACATGTGAATATAATCTTCCATCTAAAGAGGTGTTCAATTTCTTAAGACTTAAAAGCTATGTGAATATACACCTCATAACACCAAAATCTAATTTGAGCAATTTGATTGATTTATTATTTACCTCAAAAAAAATCAATAAACCACCTTCTATAGCTCTAATATTAACCAAATCAATTGTTAAGGATATAAACCCAACAGCTATACATGCATGGAAAAAAGACAAACATTTATATTAACATGAAACAATGGGGTTCTTCAATGATGGATGTTAAGAAGAATATACATTCACTAAACTTGTTAGAAACACATTTCAAAGTTCTAAATAGGTGGTATTTAGTACCAGTGAAATTAAATAAAATATATCCTTTAACTAATCCTATTTGCTGGAGGTGTAAAAGTACTAGAGGTAATTTTAGACATATTTGGTGGGCTTGTCATAAATTAAAAAATCTTTGGTTGATAATACAAAAGTTAATTTCCAAAAATCTAAAACTTGAGTTGACAATTTCTCCAGAGGTAGTTTTGTTACATTTAAATTGGCCACTTATGGCGTATGAATTAAAAGTAATCCTTATACATCTCTTTTCAGCTGTTAAAATAGTGATTGCGAGATGTTGGAAAAAAGACTCAGACACCCCCTGGAAGAATGTAAAAAACCAACTCGAGTTTCAGATAAAAATGGAGTTGATGTTAAGCAAACAAAAATTAAGTAAAAAAGTATATTTCTGGTTGAAATGTCTTGAGTTGATTGATGTGGGAAATACTACTGATTAGTTGGAGGTAGTTTACATTCCTTGAACATTGAAAATGTATAAGCTATATCTAAAGCTCCTTCCACTCTAATTTTTTTCTTATTTTGCTGCTATATTGTTTTGTGTTATATTGTAAATTTGTATAATATATGTATTATTGGATATTTAATGTCAAATTCCATTTTAAAAGAGATCTGTATTTTCCTCTTCTTTTGTAAGTAACATTTGTATGGATTGAATATTGACTAAAGAATATACAAATATTAAAATTTGTTAAATGTTTAAAATAATTGAAAAGAATGAAAAGAAAAAAAATAAAGATTCAAAAAAAAAAAAAAAATGGTGACATCTTTTCTGTTAAATGGTGTTACTGGATGATGACTGTGGCAAAACTTAGGTCCATACCAACTATGCTTTTGGACAGGTGGCAGAAACAAGTTCTCATGATCATTATTTACAGTAGTGACAAGAAAACACAGCTCAGTAAAATCCAGTTGAGGTGCTGGAAGAATCGACAGAATACATGTCAGTAAGTATATCAGGTAAGAAATAGAAGCAGGTAACAGATGTAACTTTTTAGGGTAAATGTGTTCAGTGCAATAGGTTGCCCACCCTTTTGTCATTTAAAGTAGAGTTATCATTTACAAATGAGCTATAACGACGAATTCTAGTAAAAAAAATAATCAAACTACACATTATTTGCTAACTAAATCAATAACAATTGCACACACTATCTGACATTCCTACCTGCACATATAACCTATGCAATGGCATACAGAGAGAGAGAGAGAGAGAGAGAGAGAGAGAGAGAGACATGCAAAGTAACATAAAGTGACAAATACAATACAATACAAATACAATTCACATACAATACTGTTAACCATGTAACTGTGTATTTTGGAATAATAATTCCATGGATTGGATCAGGAGACAAATGGATAAACCATAAGACAAAGTGCCAGTCGTTTATGACTTCAGAACCTCTGAGTATTATTTCTCTTAATGCACTATTCAACATTATGAATCTTTTATACTGCAACTTTCCTTAATTGAGAGCAGACTTCAACATGCATGTCCTTGAGGCGCCTTTACTGAACGTTGTCAGTCACACCATGGCTTACAGACGATAATGCATATACAGTATGATCCTACCCATTGGTCAGAATATCAGGTAGTTTTTAAAAAGGAAAATATATACACTGATCAGCCACAACATTAAAACTACTGACATGTGAAGTGAATAACATTAATGATTATATTGTTGCAAAGACACCTGTCATTGGGTGGGATATATTAGGCAGCAAGTGAATGGTCAGTTCATGAATTTTATGTATTGGAGCAGGAAAAATGGGCAAGTGAAAAGATCGGAGTGACTTTGACAAGGGAAATATAGTGATAGCTAGATGACTGGGACAGAGCATCTCCATAACAGCAAGTCTTGTGGGATATTCCTGTTATTCAGTGGTCAGTACCTACCAAATGTGGCACAAAGAAGGACAACCGGTGAACCAGCGTCAGGCTCATTGATGTACAAGTGGAGTAAAGGCAAGCCATCTGGACCAATCTCACAGAAGAGCCAATGTAGCTTAAATTACTGAAAAACATGATGCTGGCCATTATAGAAATTTGTCAAAACACACAGTGCATGTCAGTTTGCTGATTAAACATAGACTGGTAAGAGTGCCATGAAAGTGTCTTTAATGGGGACGTAAGCAACAGAACTGGACCATGAAGCAACGGAAGAAGGTTTTCTGTTCTGATTAATCATGTTTTCTTTTAGATCAGGTGGATTGCTGGGTGCTTGTGCGTAGTTTACCTGGGGAAGAGATGGCAGTGGGATGCACTATGGGAAGAAGGTGGCTGGTCGAGGCATTCTTTTGCCTTGTGGAATGTTCTGCTGGGAAACCTTGGGTCCTAGCATTCTTATGAATGTTACTTTGACATGTACCACCTACCTAGAGATTGTTGCAGACCATGAACCAGCCTTCATGGCAATGAAACTGTCCATTTTCAGCAGGATAATGCATCCTGCCACGTTGCAAAGGTTGTTCAGAAATGGTTTGAGGAAGATGACAAAGAGTTCAATGTTTTGCCTTGGCCTCAAAATTCCCCAGATTTAAATCCAATGGAGCATCTGTGGGATGTGCTGGAACAACAAATCTGATCCATGGAGGCCCCTAATGTCTTGGTACCAGATACCCCAGGACACATTCAAAAGAGTACATGCCTTGATGCAATAGATCTGTTTTGGCAGCACAGAGGTGGTTTTAATGTTGTGGCTGATCAGTGTAGATATTAAAGGAACATGATATGGTCAGGAACACAAAGATGTATTCCTGACCCTATAGTGTTAAAACCACCATCTAGCCCCCTGGACACCTAACTATGGCAAAATGGTACCTTTATGCCAGTCTGCTGCTGGCTCTGCCCCTGATCTGCCTGCTTGGCTGACATCATTAGAAGTGGTGTTCTGAGCCTATCACAATGCTTTCACATAGGAAAGCATTGGATTGGCTGAGCTTGTCACGGGGGCATAGGCCAGCACAAGCCAAACACAACCCTAGCCAATCAGCATATCCTGATAGAAATGCATTGATTCAAAGAAAAGTTCAGTGTCTCCATGCAGAGGGTGGAGAAACTGAATGGCAGTGCTGCACACTTTGCAGCACTGCCACATGAAGCATCTCTAGCAGCCATCTGATGAGATGCCACTGGGCTGTAATGTAAACACTGACTGAAGGGCTCACCAGAACAAATGACATAAGCTGTAATTGTTCTGTTGACTATAGTGCCCCTTTAAAAGATATTGAAGCCATGGCTTACACAAAAAGAGGCAAGGAAGAGAGTTTATCATGGATACAGTTGATTGATGTGTGCTTATGTTACTCATAACTGCCTTGATGCCTCCCGTATGTTCTCTGTAACCTCCTCCTTTGCCCTCACACAGTGGTCTACTTCAGCAACGCATACAGCAGGAAATACTTTTGACCTCATCTTCACCAATCTCTGTACCACCTCATATCTCTCCACTGTTCTACTTCCTTTATCTGACCACCATCTGCTGACCTTTGACATCAGCATACCCCATACCGAAATTTCACAACCCTCAAATCTCCAATTTCACCGAAATCCTCACTGCCTTGATCTTCAGCATTTCTCCACCAAACTCCAAACTCTCCTTTTACCCAGCTGAACCGATATCTCCAAAAATGTTCAAGAACTGCTGAATTCTGTTGGAGAAAGTCTTCCTCTGCACCTGACTTCCTCCACTATAAATTTATGCTGCACTCCTACACTCTGGCTCTTTCCTCTGCAAAAGTAAATTACTTCAATACCCTCAAAACCACACTCCCCTGCGAACTCAAACAACTATTTCACACTTTTAATGCTCTCATTCGCCCTGTTGCTCCCCCTCCTCCTACCACCATGTCCGCCTCAAAGTTTGCAACTCACTTCACTGAGAAGATTTCTACAATCAGGGAAGAGATCTCTAACCTCTCTCCCAACCCCAATCCCTCCGCTGTTCTATGCTCATTCGCACCTACTACAACAGAAGAGGTTTCTGCTCTACTTTGGTCCTCCCGCCCCACCACCTGTTCCCTCAATCCTATTCCCTATATCGCATCCGCACTCTGTTTCCCTCTCTTGCTCTTCCTCTCACTAAAGTTTTCAATCTCTCCCTTTCCTCCGGTACTTTTCCCTCACCCTTCAAGCATGCAACCATAACGCCGATTCTGAAAAAGCCCAATCTTGACCCCAACTCCCCATCCAACTACTGCCCTATATCACTACAGCCAGTTGCCTCCAAGATCCTTGAGAGAGTTTTGTATGTGAGATTGACAGACTTCCTCGAATCCAACTCTCTGCTTGACTCGCTTCAGTCTGAATTCCGCGCTAGTCACTCTGTTGAAACAGCTGTGACCAAAGTATCATAAATCTTGCTAAATCTCGTGGCCATTACTCTATCCTAATTCTCCTTGATCTTTCTGCTGCATTTGACACTGTTGATAATCAACAGCTTCTTCTCATTCTCCGTAATCTCGGTCTATGGGATACTGCTCTCTCCCGGTGCTCCTCCAACCTCTCCCAACACTTTTTAAGTGTTTCTTTCTCTGGCTCTGCCTCTTCTCCCCAATCCCTCTCTGTTGGCATTACCCAAGGTTCTATCCTTGGTTCCCTACTGTTATCTATCCATACTGCCTCCCTTGGTAAACTAATCAGCTCCTTTGGCTTCCATTATCATTTATATGCAGACGACACACAAATCCACATGTCCTCTCCTGATCTCTCTCCGCCCATCTTGACTCGTGTCTCTGACTGCCTCTCCGCGATTTCCAACTGGATGGTTGCTCACTTCCTTAAACTCAACCTGTCCAAAACAAAACTTCTGGTCTTTCCTCCTTCAAGTTGCTACTCCTGTGTCTGTCTTCCTCCAAGTCAATGGCACCACCATCACCTCTACCTCGCAGTCCCTCTGCCTAGGTGTTCTCTTTGACTCCGACCTCTCCTTCACCCCTCATGTCCAGTCAATTGCCAAATCCTGCCGCTTCCATCTCAAGAACATAGCTCGCATCCGCCCTTATTTAACACCAGACGCAGCTAAGGTGCTGGTCCATGGCTTTGTTCTTTCTTGCCTTGACTACTGCAGTCCCCTTCTCAGTGGTCTTACATGTTTCCAGATTGCACCTTTGCAATCTATAATGAAGGCGGTGGCGGCAAGGCTCATTTTCCTGTCCGCCCACACCTCCCACGCCTCCCCCTTCTGTCAGTTCCTTCATTGGCTTCAAGTTAGATATAGGGTTCAATTTAAGATTCTGGTGCTTCCTTACAAGTCCCTACCTATCCTCAATAATTTTCAAATATGTCCCGTCAAGGCCCCTGACCTACGTCTATCTTCTGTCCATACTCTCACATCTGATGCTAGCCTCCAGGACTGCACCTTTTCTGTGGAAATCCTTTCCCTTCTCCATTTGACTTTCACCCAGTCGACGCTCCTTCAAATACATTTTGAAAACACACTTCTTCAGGAAAGCATATCATCTAAACTGTTGGCGGGTTTTCATCCCCCCACTCCCCATGACGTCTCTCCTGCAACTGTCAAAAATAACCTACTAAGTGATTGCTTTTCTAGCAACCTATATCATAACCCCTACTTCTCAGTTATACATTTTCTACCTACCTATTTCATTACCCCTACTTATACCTTTTGTGTCACTTTACCCCACTCCCTCTAGCATGTAAGCTCATTGAGCAGGGCCCTCAACCCCTCTGTTCCTGTGCTTCCATTTGTCTATTTACAATTATGTGTCTGTTAGTCCACCCATTGTACAGCACTACGGAATTTGCTGGCACTATATAAATAATAATAATATACCTGTAGATAGTTTATTACTACAGATATGTTTATTATGAAGCTTTGGATGATTTATAAATGTGTTTCTATATCAAGTGCCCAGGGACAACTCTTTTTTTTATTAATCAAGGTAGCATTTATTTTATTTCCAGGAGTATTATTATTGTTTAGTAATATGTTCTATAAAACTTGGTTGATCAGTTTTACAGACACTGAAATATAGGACTAATAAACATGTAACAGTTTATGTAGATAGAAGATCTTGAATATATGATGAACTTATGTTGGTATTGAGAAATGTTATAGCCGAGCTTAACAGGATTGAACATCAGCAAATTTGTAGATACTTAAAATTATCTATATAATCTGGCAGCAGCCAAATACCACCATTATATATGAATGGGTGTATTAATTTGACACCATTTATATCCTTTGAGAAGCTTAAGGGCCTTCCTGCATACGCAATATTCCATATTCTTACCATTACTTAAAAACTTCAATTTCATCTTGGGGAGGCTCAAGCCCAATTCCCAACTTTGTGTACTATTCAATATATTGTCTAGACTGCGAGGGATGTCAAATGCTTACTTTTACTGCACATTCTGATTTATCAGTATATTCCTAAGGAAGCTTATAGGCACCACGTAATACCACTACTATTTGTCACGATTTCCATCAGCAAACTGGCAAATTGATTTGGAGCACTTGATTACACAAGGTAATGGCATGTATCCCTCTATCAGTATGCTTTAGCACAATATATAGACAATTGATTATGCTTCATGTAGAGATGGAATATGGGTCTGGAGCATCTCCATACTTTATTTAGAATCAGACACTATTATACAAATATATCAACACTAGGATTTACGTTATTCAAATATCAACCCTATGTTTAAATACATTGGAAATCCACTCTAAGAAAGAGTGCAGAAAGGTATTCTAGCTCTTTAGCTGGTTGTCATACTAGTTAATCTGAGGTATTAACCCTATACTTCTTAATACAAATGTATTGGCTTAATACTGAGTTTATTTATCCAAATAAAAATGTTTATTATGATTATGCCATGCATATGTCATGCAATCGAAATGACCTGGGTTTGTTACTTCTATTTCATTAAATTGTATGACTTAGATTTGGGGAATCATATTACTTCACATTAGGTAACATGGTCGAAGGATGGTCATTCAAGCAATGTGTCCTCTATAACTGGCTGTAATGGCTATGATGCCAGGAGGGCTTTCCAAGACTAAGTAGATAAACTGTTTGCAAATGATTTTATAAATTACCTGGGGTCTGACCTGCAACTGCCACCACCTGCTGTGTGGCTGCAATCCTGCAAAGAGCTCATGTTAGCCCAACCTGAGCTAAGCCCTGGAGGGACAGCTCATTGACTGAGAATTTTAGCAATCACTATGGGGATTACCTCAGGGATGCAGCTTTCAGGACAGGAAGCAGGGGCTTCACTGGGGGGTGCGGAGGCAGAGGGGGCCATTGCCCCCCTATATCATGTGCCCCCCCAACTGAAATTTAAGTTGGGAGCACTGTCTCCCTTCACAAGCTGCAGCAGCACACCCTTTTCCCACGTGTGGGGGCACTGTGCTTGGAGGACTTCCAGCTTGGTTTTAGAGAGCAGCGCAGGGGAGAGGAAGCTCAGCTCTGCACAGGGTGTAGGGGAATGAGGCATCTAGGCAGCTGCTGGTAAGTGTGAGTCAGTGTGTGTGCGTGATTCTTTCTCTGTGTGTGGGAGGGTCGTCAATCTGTGTGTGTTTGTGTGTATGGGTCAGTCTGTGTGTGGGTGCTCACTCTGTGTCTGGTATGCGGGGTTTACTCTGTGAGTCTTGGTGTTAGTTTGTGTGTATGGGTCAGTCTGTGTGGGGTGGGTCAGTCTGTGTGAGGTGGTTCAGTCTGTGTGGGGTGGTTCAGTCTGTGTGTGGGGGGGGTCAGTGTGTGTGTGTATGGGTCAGTCTGTGTGTGGTGGACAGTCTGTGTATGTAAGGGTCAGTCTGTGTGTGTGGGGGTAAGTCTGTGTATGTATGAGTCAGTCTGTGTGGGGGAGCAGTCTGTGTGTGTATGGGTCAGTCTGCGTTGGGGCAGTCTGTGTGAGTGTGTGTATGGGTGAGTCTGTGTATGTGTATGGTTCAGTCTATTGGTTTGTATGGGTCAGTCTGTGTAAGTGCTTGAGCTCCAAGAGAGATACATCTCATCTTATGACCTTTCCCTGTACCTGATGGATAGGCAGCCTTCTCAACCACCATGGATCTGATTGTGCCACCCCTTCCCTGCAAGGTAAGATCAGGGACTTTTAACAATGAATAAGGTAAAAATTGTAAAGCTCTTCCTTATCCCACTCTCTACACCCCCTGAGCACAGTACACCCTCACAGACCGTGAATCCCCCACATACAGTACGCCCGCACCAACACAGAGTACACCTTTGCATACACACACAGTGCACCCCTCACACACATCATCTCTTCACCCATACACACACACACACACACACACACATACATGCTTCACCCCATTACACACCAAATCTCATACATATATATATATATATACATATACATATACACACAAAAATATATATATATATAAAACTACAGCTCCTTGATAAGCATACAATGCAACCCACATACACTCACACTGCAGTCCCTAGATGCACACGCACACACATAATCTCAAAAGCCTTTTAGCGCACACACAATCTCAAAAGTTCCTATACATGAGCACGTGCTCACACTATAGCCCCTAGATACAAATAGTACACCATAAACAGACTTCTCTATACACACACACTTCACCACAGCCTCTTCTAAACACAATGGAAAATGATCTTGCATCTCCTGAAAAGGTTTTCCAGTTTCCGTGAAAAGGTGTCTTGCCTGTAATAAGGAAGGCGCAGCGGTGGAACTACAGGGAGTGCTGGTGTTGCGGTTACACTGGGGCCTATCGAGTGCCCCATGCAATTAGGGCCACCCGATGGGCATATGTCTTCAGGGGCCCAAAACAGCTTTTGCACGAGGGCCCACTCTACATTAGTTCTGCCACTGTGCAGCAGCTTCCCCGGCACACAAGCTCTGCCCCTGCATGGAAGACCGCCTCCCCATACGCAAGCTCCGCCCCCAATCTCTGACTGAGACACACACTGACAGACATACAGTGACAGGCACACACTCTCTGACTGAAAAACACACTGACTGAGACACGCACACACATTATCTCACATACTTACAAATTGCTATTTTTATTTTAATTTAAATCCACTCAGACTCCTTACCTATGGGAGAGCTGAGTGGATCTTTCCCTGGCGTCTAGTGTGTCTCCTCTCAATCTTCCTGAAGTTTCTCTCTGTTCCCCTGCGCGCTCTCTGTAGTGATGCTGGGGCATGAGTGACGGCATGTCACTAAACAGGGAGCAGAGAGGAACTGCAGGAAGGTTACTGCTCCCTCGCGCGCCACATCCATGCTCCCCGCAGCGGCCGGAATCAATGTTTCCTGCGCAGCTTAGCGAAGGGCTGAGAATTGTCAGGAGCCAGGACGAAATGTCTAGTTTCCATGGCGACCTGACGCCGGGAATTTGTCGAGCCCTGTGTATGAATGTGTGTATATATATATATATACAGGGGCGTATTAGCCGCGAGGCAAACAAGGCATTTGCCTTGGGCGGCATTTTCCAGGGGGCGGCAAAAAACGCCGCCCCCAAATGCCCAGGGCAAATGCCTTGTTAGCCTTGCGGCTAACTGGGCTGCCGGGCTGGTTGCTGGGCGGGCGGCTGGCGAGGGAGCTCTTCCTCTCAGCTCTCTGCTCAGCTCCCTCGCGCGCCGCAGAGTGAGGCTGGGAGCCGGAAGATGACGTCATCTTCCGGCTCCCAGCCTCACTCTGCGGCGCGCGAGGGAGCTGAGCAGACAGCTCAGAGGAAGAGCTCCCTCGCCAGCCGCCCGCCCAGCAACCAGCCCAGCAGCCCGACCGGCAGCCCCACTAGACCCCAGGGAGGTAAAGAAACCCCCCCAGCATTCCCAAAGGTAAGGAGGCTGGGGGGGTAGGTTAAATTAATTATATATTATTATTATATATATTATATATATATTATATATATATTATATATATATATATATATATTATATATATATATATATATATTATTATATATATATTATATATATATTATTATTATATATATATTATATATATATTATTATATATATATTATATATATATTATTATATATATATATTATATATATATTATTATTATATATATATTATATATATATTATTATTATATATATATATTATATATATATTATTATTATATATATATTATTATTATATTATTATATACATATATATTATATATATATTATTATTATATATATTATATATATTATTATTATATATATTATATATATTATTATTATATATATTATATATATTATTATTATATATATTATATATATTATATATTATATATATATTATTATTATATATTATTATATATATATTATTTATATATTATATTATATATATTATTTATATATTATATAATATATATATTATATAATATATATTATATAATATATATATTATATAATATATATATTATATTATATATATTATATTATATATATATTATATATCAGAGAGTGTGTGTGTCTGACAGTGAGTGTGTGTGTGTGTGTCTGTTAGCTAGTGTATGCGTATCTGTCAGTGAATTTGTGTGTGTGTATTTAGAAGGCTGGACGGGGGGGCGAAGGGTTGGGTGGGGGTGTCGCGCGCGGGGGGGGGGAGCGCCTGAGTTTTGTCCTGCCTAGGGCAGCACAAAACCAGGATACACCACTGTATATATATATATATATATACACACATATATATATACACACACACACACACACATATATATATATATATATACACACACACATGTTTCATAACTTTTGTCCCTTTCCCCTTATGTGCCGCCCCCTAAGTATGAATCCTGGAGATGCCACTGACAGGGAGTAGGTGACCAGCACCCAGATACCAGGTAAATTGTGAAATCATTTGAAAATAGTTTGACTACTTACCCAGAGAGAGCGCCAAAGGATTCCTGGCATCATAGCCACTAGCACTACAGTAGGATACGATATTAGATTGGCAGCTTACAGAATTTTACTACCCAACAACATCATATTCAACAATGTAATTACTGTTTTATTATTCCCAGTAAAATTGTGAAATGAAATAATAATCTGTATTGCATTACCTTGACCTATACGTGATTACAAATTAGACAATTAGTTGAAGCAAAAATAAATTCAAAATCAAAACATTTGTTTCTATTAAACTATAGTATTCGAGTTAGAAAAGTTTGTGGACTTTTAGAATTATCATTCTGTTTTTTTGTTTTTATTAATTTGTCATTAAGTCCCTAATTTTAAAATCTTTCATTAATTAAGTTAAAAGCAACATATTTATTTAATTACCTGTACATACCTTTCTGCAAGAATAAGCTAAATAAAGATGGAAGTAATTTATGCGCTAATAAAATTGAGGTTTTATTTGTGAGTGAGAACAATTTGTTGGCTTTGTTCCATTTTAAGATTCAGTGACTTTGTACTCTACGAGAAAACGAAGTATTCATTTTTATTTTTGTCATTTTTATTGTTTCCCATAAAACAATTTTGTGATTCATGTTTATTTCGATGAATGGGAGAATAGTAAGGGTGATTTTTACCTTAACAGTAGAATAGTCTCATCTTGCTTAATATGTACACATTCAGAGATATATAAAAGTCTAAAGACAAGATTAGCAACACGCACACAGAATATGAAATTCTGTTTCTACGGCAACAGAAACAAAGTTTAGTTCTTACTGAAAACTTTCCTTTTTGTTTTACCGATCAAGGCCCATGTTTACCAAACAGTGCTGTAAAATAATTCCAATTTCTTAAAGATATATTTTCTTAAGGAGTTTCTTAAAGAATTTCTTAAAGATATACTTTCTAATTTAATGATAAGGAGGTTATCAGTTTAATAAAAAAAATACTTATTGGATATAACAATGCAGATTATCTCACCCTATAAATATACTATATACTATATATATATACACTTAATATAAGTTATTAAGTATACGGGTGGGGGCCAGGGTATGGACAATAGGTCCTCCCCCCTATTTTTAATAGGGCCCCCACCCACCGCTCATGAGTGGGGGTTGAGGGAAAGGCAGTAGGTCCGCCCCACTGTATCTTAAAGCCACCGCCCCGCCGCTCATGGGTGGGGGCAGAGGGGGGACACTAGGTCCCCCGTTTAGTTTAATGGCCCCCAATCGCAGTGCACCAGTGGGGGCCCCGTGAAGCAAGCCACTGGCTGCTCACTGTTTAGTAGACATGCCCCTACTCACTGTATAGGGAGTAGGGGCAGATTAATTAGCAATACTAAGTAATCTTTATTTAGTATTAGTAAATTTGTCTGAAAGACCAATTTAGGTCTTTCAGCCTTTTAGTGGATAGCTCCCTAATACCGTGGGAATTAGGGAGCTATCCACTCACGGCACGAATAGGATCGGAGTTTTGAATGAAATTCCTATCCGAACAAAAGTACCGAATTGCGTCCTAACACGAATGGACAAACACGATGAAATTCGGTAGTTATGCCAGCGTTCGAACGCCTAATGAAGCACCAAAGGAAGGTGAGAATTGTAGGAAATTGCTTTGACTACAGGAAGCAGACTTTGCTCCTCCCCTTTGCCATAGCTGGTCAAGCGTAGGAAAAATACATAGGACAAAATAGGCAAATGGTATGCGATCATGGGGGTAATTTTCATTCTTGGGCTACCATAGGGTCTTAAAGGCAACGTAACCAATCTGGCGAATTTCAGTGTGAAAAAACTGAAACGCAAGATTATATATGACTCTAACTTTTGAAAACACCATAAAACCTGTACATGAGGGGTACTGTTATACTCAGGAGACTTTGCTGAACACAAATATTAGTGTTTCAAAACAGTAAAATGTATCACAACAATTATATCATCCGTGTAAGTGCCATTTGTGTTTGAAAAATGCAAAAAATGTCACTTTCATTGACATTATCGTTGTAATACAATTTACTGTTTTGAAACACTAATATTGTGTTCAGCGACATCTTCAGAGTAAAACAGTACCTCCCATGTACAGGTTTTATGGTGTCTTGGAAAGTTACAGGGTTAAATATAGTGCTAGCAAATTAAATTTCCTGGACTTTCGTCCTGGGTTGTCAGACAGGTCCCGCAAATTGTAATTAATAAAATGACCTAATTATGTAAAATTATTACGTAAATCTATACATAGAATTATATATATATATATATATACATAGAATTATATATATATATATATACATATACATAGAATTATATATATATATATATATATATATATACACACACATGTGTATATATAAATATGTGTAGATATATGTATATTTTTGTAATTATTTTTATTTATGTATTGGTATATATATAGTGATATATACGTATATACTTATGTATATAGATACATATATTATTTTGTTCTACGTGTATTTTGATATCAATATATATATATATATATATATATACACATTTTAAAATACAGTTGAAACAAAATTACACATATATATATTTATTTATTTTTTAAACGTATTTACATATATATTTATTTAATATTATATGTAAATATATATATAATTGTAATTATATATGTATATTTAATCAATATCATTCTACGTGTACTTTGATATTAATATATATATATATATATATATATATATATATATATATATATTAATATTAAAATACACTTAATAATAACAAAGTATTTAACCAGGAAAGGTACATTCACATTACTCTGGTTTCCAAGGGTTGTTACTATCACCCAATTTAATGGTACTCATTTTATCAACCCTGCCGGGATTTGAACCTGCGACCCAAGGGTTAGAACAGATTCTGCTGAGCCCTCTGAGCTATTTCACCGGCCTTTACTTAGACTATGTATGTGTAAATATATGTGTATGTATGTGTATGTGTATATATATATATAATATAAAAAAATTATATATACTTAGATCATATATATAATATATATATATATGATCTAAGTATATATAATTTTTTTTTTTTGAAATATATTGTTTTATTTTCTGTAAGGCAAAGGATGGGATACAGAAAGGAAATGGGAGGGGAACATAGCATGACAAATCGCTTTACATGGTACAATCAATCGATGACAATCTCAATTCAAGCCTGAATGTGAATTACAATTACCAGTTAGTCGCCTCTGTCTCTGGTGTAGGACTAAGGAGTCCATTTGTCAATCGGGATAGAGGGGGGGGAGGGGGAGAAGGGGAGAAGGGGAGAAGGAGAGAAGGACCACAATTCATAGTTTGTCGGCGTCGTCGTGAGTTGACCCGGAGGCACAGGTTGGTGCATTGGCTATATATATATGATTTGAAGTTGGAGACATCAGATTCATATGTTCGCCTTGTATTTCTTTCGACGGTTTTACCGAGATGTTCCCAAGTGCCTCAAAGTATCCTGCAGAGCGTTTTTTGGATCTTTCGGTCTTGTCTTCGTCTCGCAATTGGTCATGTGTGTAGCTATCAACCATGGTTTCCATATGGATTCTAGTCTTGCAGTTCTAAGATGGGACTCCGAGGAGAGTATTTCATACCTATAATATTGGTGTACTTTCCGTGTTAGCTCTTTGTTTGTCGGACAGTATGTGGATTTCCAATTGAGTGCCAAAAGGTTTCTAGCTGCTAGAATAACTATAGTAGCCACTTGTTTGGAGTTTCTTGGCCATTCATCTGAGAATAGGAGCAGCAAACCGGTTTTGGGGGTGAGAGTAGGGCATCTCCCGATGCCTAAAGTTATCAGGGTTTCGACATGTGTCCATAGCGGCTTAATCAACTCGCACTCCCACCATATGTGGGTCATGTGCCCTAAGGCTTTCTGGCATCTCCAGCAATTAGCTCCGATTGTTGGGTAGATCTTGTGCAAACGTTGTGGTGTGAGGTACCATCGGTACACGATTTTCTTGTGAGCTTCAATATATAATTTATTTTAAACTGTTTTAACGTTTATTTTTTTTTACAGGCAGCAGGGGGAGTACCTGTCATTACAAGCACTTTCCCTGCTGGCATTGACATGGACGGCTATGCCGTCCATGTGATCGCGAAGTCCTCGCATGGACCTCGCGATCACATGGCCCAGGGGGGCCAGAATGGATGCAGGGGGACTCCCTGGGCTGCCAGGTGAGTCCCCACACCACGATCGCTGGCATGGGATCGACGGCAACCAGGTAAGTAGAAAGGATGGCGGGGACGTGCTATGCCGCTCCCAGGCATTTAGAGCTGGATCCCCAAGGACGACATAGCCGTCCTGCAGGGGTTAAGAAACAAAAATCTTAATTTTACACATTTTTATTTATTTATTTTATTTTTATAATGCCTTTATATGGCTTGATCAACTTTTGTTAACTAAGTCCTATACGTTAACTGCATGATGGCATTAGTGATTATTTAACATATTGTGGCTTGGGATAAACTGAAAACTGAAGAGCATATTTTAGACCAAAAAAGCCAGTATCTTACTTATTTGTGTATAAATAGTTTTTTGGTATTTTATTTTAAAATTCACTGTTTAGGCTCTCTGGGTATGATTTATTTGTGTGACGCTATTCCCATATGAATATAGATTTACTTGGACAATATATGAAATGGCAAATCAAAGCTACTTATCATATTTCTATTTTAGCTGCAAAATACAAAGTAATCCTAGCACGCAGAAGACGATCCACCTCCCTGCAAACATTAAACTTTTTTTTTAAATGTAACAGTGATTAGTTTCATAGCAACAGAAGCATTATTTCATAGCACCATACATTTCAGAAGTAAAAATAAAACCTTGTTAAACATCATCTTTCAGAAAATATTATGAGTAAAAAGATAGCTGATTGCCTGTTTCTTTGTTGATTGAGGCAGGGCAGAAGCAATCGATTGTTTAGAAGAGGTATGGAATGGCAGATAAAAGATTGGTCAAATTTTAAGGATAACAAAGCTCTTGAGATGATTTTGGCCAATATTGTTCTAACTAAACCAAACCAAGATAATATGGTGGTGAAAACCTACTGGTCAATATCGCATATTAATTTCAATTTACAGATATTAGACAAGATATTGGGCAACAGATTAATCTCTTTTTTTAATCTCCATAATTCCCCCAGACCAGGTCAGCTTTATACCACATTTTTAGTTATATGGAAAAAGAAGATGAAAAATTGACCTGGTTTGGAAGTTGGTAGACTCATCAATGCATTCTTTTGTCCTATCACTGGATGCAGAGAAAGGCATTTAACAGAGTCGAATGACCTTTTTTATTTGAGTTACTGAATTACCTGAGGTTCCCAGAGCCTTTTATTGCTGCAACTCAGGCACTGTATACTTAGAGCACAGGGAGTGATTGCAAAGTCTAATTAATCTTTTTCCATGCGCAACAGCACCAGACAGGGGTTTTCTTTGTCACCCTTGTTGTTTGCAATCTCACTTGAATTGGAGTCTCACTTTGGAGTCAAGATTTGCCACAGTTCTTTATCTGGGCCCCTAGGGGAGACAGAGGCATACTAAAAGAATTATGGCTGGCTATAATAAATTCAGTTTGGCTTTGGGATGGCTGAAGAACAAAATTTACCTTGGCCCCATCCACTTCCCCAATGACCCCTTTTTTAAGGAATTGCTCCTTACCATCAGGTAAGAGAGCAAGAGATTTCAGAGAAATAGTGTATGCAGGGATACAGCAGGGCCATCTATAATATGAATAGGACCATGGGCAAAGCATTTTTTTGGGTCCCCTGTGCCCTGTCCTTCCCATCCCCCAATTACACTCAACCCCCAATCACAATTTTCACCCCAATGCAGTAGGGAAACTAAAGTAGAGAGATTCAAAACATACTTACACAGCCATATACACTTACAGACATACTGACACATACACACACAGACACACCAATATATACTGACAGACATATTGGCACACATTCAGACATACTTACACACCCAGACACACATATAGACAAACACACACACACAAACATACTGACAAGTACAGACACATACACACACAGATACAAAAATACAAAAACAAAATACACAGGAAGCAGAGTGCTCTGCTGTCACAGCAAACCCCACTGCCCGGGCAGGTAATCAGCTGCAGAGGGAGCCCAGCTGGTGAGTGGCTGCGCTGGGGGGTGGCTAAGGAGCCGCTCACCCAGCACAGCATTCCCAGACAGCTACAGCAGGGCAGCCCACCGGGAAACCTCTCGGTTTGCGCCCCCTAGATGCCGGCGCCCCAGGCGAATGCCTTATTCGCCTTAATGGTAGCGCCGGCCCTGTGTAGCACTGGAGTGACTGCCACCAGAGGTGCTACTATGGAAAGGCAGCGTTTACAGTGCTCAACCTGCAAGGACAGCCTATAGACACCAGAATCACTACATTAAGCTATAGTGGTTCTGGTGACTATAGAGTAATGTTATTAAGACATTGTTAAGACATCGTTCTTTCATGTGTTAATCAGTCAATCAACTTTTTGGAATAGACTCTTGTGCTGAAAAACAGAATTACAGGGATAGAAGGAGCCACTGGTAAACATGCTTCCCCACACCCACAAAAAATAGGTCTTCGTCTGAGTTTCTCTTAACCACCATTTGAATTTCTTGCCCCCTTTTGTGTTTCTTATCCTCTATTTGATTTGTCTTACCCACTAATATATATTATCTGACATTGTTTCACTTTGTGTGTCTTACAACCTGTCCCAGCACATATGTGTGTTTCTTTGACCATAGCCACTTTGTGTGTCTCATTCTCCCCTCCCCCAGACCCTTTGTGTGTCTCTTTCTGCCTTCCTGTTTGCCCTCACTCTGGAAACTTTTTTGTAGGTGGTCAGAAGGGACAGGGATATTTTGGGCTTCAACCTCGTAATAAACTTTGCATGAACAAGTCAGAGGAACTCAATATAATGTTGCCAGTGGACTTGGATGACCACTTAAAGGGGCAGTTCCCATTTGCAAAGGACATCCAGTTAATTTGATATCTTGGAAGTTGGTTAATTGGAAATTTTGGGAACCTGTATAAAGAAAATGACCTGCCTCTGTTACAAACACCAAAGTCAGACATGTCCTGATGGATCAAACAATGCATAACTTGGTTTGAAAAGATTTATACACTCAAGATGAATCTTCTGCCACGTTTGCTATATTTTTTTTAGACAATCCCAATAGTCATCCCAGAAGCGTGTTTGAAATCGTATCTGCAATGCTTTAATATATTTAGAAAAAGGGTGCCGATAGGGTTTGGAAGTCTCAGCTTATTCTCCCTAAGATCCTGGGAGGGGTGGGCCTTTAATCAGTTTTGATGTACTATCAGATGACTTACCTGCTTCACATTACAGATCAGCATGTTTGCAACACTCCTAAATTGGAGAGAGTGCAGGTGCAGGGTAGGACTCCCTCATTGATTTCGAGCATGGACTCAACAATAAGGGACTTAAAAGTGAGTAAATCCCACTATCCCTGGTTCACTCACATCCATCATCTACAACCCAGACATAGCGGAGGGAATCTCGCCTGTGGAGATGCTGGGATTTGGAGTTACTGAATAGGCATATATTCAGCGAAGGTATGTCTCATGTAGTCTTAAGCCTGTGGCAGAGGTGTTTGCAGGGGGGAGGTCCCTACGAATTTAGAGAAATTCAAGTATTTTCAAATTCAAACCTACTATGCAACGATCCAAGGTGGGCATTTAGTACACAGGGGACCAGACTCAGTACAAAAGCCTCTGCTTGACAAGGACACACATGACATAAGAGATCTCAACCCTCTATGCAATGCCGCTAACTTATTGTCATAGGGTGACTTTGAAGTTTATTGCAAGGTAGGAGACAGAACTGGGGCTTGTTTTGACAGAACAGGAGTGGGAAAGGATTTTCCTACTCACACAGCAGGGTTCCTTATGTTCCAAATACCAGGAATTGAACTATATGATACTGACACATTGGTACAGGACACTAGAGGTACTGAATTGTACAAATTCAGAGATTCTGAGCACGTGCTGGAGATGTGGGGAGGAGTATGGTTCAGGATTCCACACTTGGTAGATGTGCCCAGTGATTGTACCATCCTGGAGACAGATTCACTCTACAATAAAATATATTACTAACTCGGAATTACCATGCCAGCCCCTACCAATGCTTTTACACCATACTAGGTTCCCCCTGTCTAGATACAAAAAGTTGTTTATTAAAAATCTCCTGACCGCTACGAAATCAATGATTCCCTGCTCTTGAAGCCAACGTGTGTAACTTCCTTCCAGCAGTAAATAGCAAAAGTATAATGAAATATATAAACACTGGTTCTCTAACATTGGCATGGGGGTACATAGAGTAGGAAACGACTGGTGATATCTTTTGGAATAGTACAGGTGGGCATGCCGGGGCTGAGATGGGTAGACCCCTTTCCCGCCTCTCTTTTTGTTTTCCTTTTTCTTCCCTATATCCCTTCCTTTTACACCTGCCCCCCTAATGAAACTAGGTTTAACTTTGTACTGATTTTTCTTCATGTGTATAGTAAGGAGCTGTGTTGGAAACAGGTTTGTGGTTGTTCAACTAGACTAACTAATGTTACTTGCTTGCACTTCGATTAGCTTTGGAACCAAATATTGTTTTTGTTATCACTGCAACCACACAACGCATACTGTTATGCTGTGTTTAAGTGACTTGCAATTTAAAAAAACTAAACAATAAAGATAGTCAAAAAAAGGACAGTAATATATGATATATTTTAGGAAGCTTTATACAAGATATACCATGAGTATAATAACTGGAACATAGTCATTTGAAAATGAAATGCTAAGTGATCAGATGATTGAGTAAGTTGGCTACAGGACTGAGCAAAGACATGATTTGTTGATCAACATACTTAAATATTGTAAACATTCCAAGATTTACCCACTCATCTTTATAGGATAGACTAGTGTGTGAGAAATGAATGTATTTGACTTGCTGCATGTGGGAGTAAAAGAGACAACAGAATGTCCACTTACGTACTAATTATTACTATACTATAGTATAGTTAAGTAGTACTTAATTATCCTATTACAGCTTACCAAGAAATTTGTGAAAATAATATAGATCTGGATGCTGTGTATATTTGTTATTTACCAATATACGCCTGACTTTTAACTTTCTCAGAGATAATATCTATGAAGGACCCCGTTTTTCTCCCGTGGGTTAGTGGTGGATGAAATGGATCACCTCACCTCTGCTGCACCCAAGGGCCACCACACACCAAGCGGTGATGTCCTCTTTGTTTTGTTTTTTCCCAAATATGATAAGACGCCAGAATGTGACAGAAACACTTTAAATCTATTACAGAAAAAATATTTATTATATATGTATATTAATACAAGATAGGCCACCATTTATTATTTCTTATGATCAGAATTACTTTTTTGTCAGAACTGCTTATATTTACAATTACACCTGTAATATCCAAAAAAAGTGTTCTAGTGCTGAATATGATTAACGAGTCTACAGAGGATACATTGAATATTGCAAGTAAAAAAATAAGTTTATACTTAGAAAACTAGAGTATCAACCTGCATTGACAGACTTGCCTATAGAAAGCACTAGAGTTGGTTTTACTTAACCAGCAGTCAACTGACTCTAAGATCATCTTCTCTGAAGAAAAGCAATACATTTAATATCCCAATGCAGAAACTGGAATACTAGGTTGACAGGCTGTCCTCCAATGAAGCCATATACAATTGGTAAATTACCAAAGTGCCAAGGACCAATGACACCATGGGGAGAATGTCAATATCACCAGACAATGCCATAAAGTTACTATATATACTGATTCATACAAAAGTCACTTTGGCAATCATTCTTAGGCCAAGTATTGTATACTGAGAGTGCAATAGGCTTCATAATAGATTGGGCAAAACAAAGTGTGAATGATAGCAATTTGTCAGAATGGACATGGAACCTAAATGTGCAGACTATAACACAATAAATAGACAAACTGTGTATGTACATACATGGGCCTACTAACTGTAGAGAAGTCAGAGAGAGTGCAAAGGTCAAGGACAGGAACGATATGGATAAACGACTTAGCAAACCAAGGTCAAAGGATTACAGAGATCCTGAGAAATGATAAAACAGATCGATCAGTAACCAGGAATAGGAACAGGCTCTTGGGCTACTAGAACCAGAACAGGGAAACATGGAGTGGGAGAGGTAAGTATATACTGTTATGTGAAAAAGAAAGTACACCCTCTTTGACTTCTATGGTTTTACATATCAGGACATAATATGAAATCATCTGTTCCTTAGCAGGTGTTAAAATTAGGTAAATACAAACTCAGATGAACAACAACACATGACATATTACACCGTGTAATGATTTATTAACACAAATAAAGCCAAAATGGAGAAGGCATGTGTTAAGCTCATGTGTGAAAGAGGAGTTTCAATAACCTCAACCCCAGTCTGAGTGGTAATGAGACACATGCGGGGCGTGGAGAATGAGACACACGAGGGGCATGGAGAATGAGACACATGAGGGTCTTGGAGAATGAGACATATGAATGGAGGGGCTGGTTTAGGAAATTTTACTAATGGAGGGTCTGGGGGGAATGAGACACATGGAATTGAGGGGCTGGCGCAATGAGATGAGATGGATGGGGCTGGAGGAGACACAAAGGGACATAGAAAGGTTATCTTTTATCATTCCTTAGCTCATAAACATCTGTCTCATCTACCCACACAAAGGAGCTGGAGGGAAGTAAGAGACACGCAGATGGGCTGTAACACAAAAGTGTAAAACAAAAAAGGGGTAAGGTACACCAAAGACATTCAAAAGAGAGGATAAGAAACAAAAAAGGGGGTAAGAAATTCAAGAGTTGGATTAAGGGACACACAGGTGAAGGTTATTTTTTTTTAGATTGAACAGGGGAGGCGGCAGAATGCATCTTTGATTATGTATAATCCTTGCACTGGCCCTGACTGTGATCACCAATCACAGTTGGCTTGGGGATGATTCAAGTCTCATCAGACCCTGGGGCTTCACCATTCACAAGTGTGCAGCCAATAAGCATGTT
The DNA here is from genome assembly GCF_036172605.1 of Pelobates fuscus. NCBI lineage: Eukaryota > Metazoa > Chordata > Amphibia > Anura > Pelobatidae > Pelobates > Pelobates fuscus. The sequence goes on along the minus strand of NC_086318.1, from coordinate 159,614,639 downwards.
TGCAACAGTGTTCTGAATAAAGTTAAAGGGCTCTATGCAGTGCTGACTACCAGCACTGCATAAAGCTTATCACTCATCAATCATTATCACCCTTATTAATTGATACCCGAGTTTCTAATGTGAGCAGGGATTTAACCCTGCTAACACACCGATCTATTTCTCGCCAATTAAATGCAGCTCATCAAAAAGTCTATGGCCACTAAAAATTGATAGAGGGGAGCCCCAGGTGTCAGTTGATACCTAGGACTCACTGAGCAGGGATTAAACCCTGCTCACACCAAAACTACAGGATGTCATTGCGCTATGACAGCATTAAAGCCTATGAAAGTTAAGACATACTGACACGTTCCTAACTTCATCAAACTGATAAAAAAAATTGGATTGTAAACGGTTCTGTTCTTTTTAACTAAGGCAGGAGATTGAACTTTCAGTTTATGGTACATCACAACCTTAAATATCATGAACATGAGATCGGAGCCTGAACGCAGATGAAGAAGGACGTGTGATTCCTGAGATCCCTCACCCCCGAGCACACAATCCGCTAACATCAGCGAATTACAACAGCCATCCATAACAAAAAGTGAGCACCACATATTGCTAAAACTGCCCTCTCCACAAAATCATCATGGGCGGTAATAAACCGCCTCAGAGCAGGGGTGGCCATCTTCGGCCCAGACACACAGCACTCCGGCTCAGACTCGGACAACAGCGAGGTTCCTGAGGATACCACGGCTCCCCTTACGATGGGCAACCTGAGAAAACTATTCAAGGAAACATCCTCGGACATTAAGGCATACACAGCGGTGGAACTCGAAAAACAAATGTCGGGCCTCAGAAGCGATATAGATGCGCTTACAGCGCGCACAACACAGGCCGAACAAGACATCTTTGGCCTAACCGCAACAAATCAATCCCACGATCAAGAAATCCTCACCATGCAGGACAGGATAGTCCAACTGGAAGATGGCTAGAAGATCTCAACAATAGATCCCGCAAGAATAATATCAGAATCCGAGGCCTACCCGAAACGGTTACACCCGAGGCCGTCCTCACCACCATCCAGGAGATTTTCCTCCGCATCTGGCCAGAAGCCTCTGAAAGTGACCTCACAATAGAGAGAGCACACCGGGCGCTACGGCCTCCCACACCCAACCCGGCCATGCCAAGGGGTGTGATTGTGAGACTGCTGCTTTTTATCACCAAAGAAAAATTGATGGCAGAGGCCCGCGCAAAACCACCGACATACCAGGGACACCAGCTACAACTATTCCAGGACCTGGCACCCGCGACCCTGCGAAAACGGAGGGAACTCAAACCCCTCACTACCTCACTGGTCCAACATGGATGGAAATATATGTGGGGCCACCCTTTTAAACTAATGGTCCGGAAAGATAACGACTCTTACACTCTCCACTATTCTGCAGACATGATGGACTTCGCCAAACACATCGGTGTCCCACTCCAACCATCAGCACCCTCCACCACAGACACACAACGTCCACATCGCCTGCCAAATAAAGACGACTCAACCTCACAACGCCTGTCCCAGAGGAACAGACCACCGCAGACCCCTAAAAAAACATTGTAAACGAGCACAAGAAGGAGAAGATCGGAGATGCAGGCTCTGCAGACTGGACTTACCTCCACACAGGACAGCTGAACAGGTTTTATCCCTATTGAACCCCCCCTGGGCCACTGCCCCCCCCATCAATCTCACTGGCACCATGAAAAGCTAACATGGAGGTTACCCTCTGCCATACCGAGCCTACCCCTAGAGGCTTAACAACCCCGACCCTCACACTGCCTACCGCCCGGGAGTGACCCCTGTCCCACTCGACCACCAATAGGCCGAGACCTGGCCTCCACGGGGCCCTCGGAATGTAGCCGAGCACCCCCTCCACACCCGCCACAAATCGCTGCTGGAACCCCCCCTGAAACTACCCCGCTAATCCAATAGCAAACCACTGGCACCCCCCACGGATACATTCGCTTCGAGATAAAGCTACGGACTGACCGGGCGGGCCCAGTCCCACCTGGGGTCACTACCTTGCCCCTAGCCCCAGCTGATATTGCCTTGTACTAGCCAATGCAGGTCCTTCACCCCAAGGGCACAACTTCACTACCTAACCACCATCAACCCCCTCTCCCACCCTGCTCGCCTGCCTGGTCTCCCTGCACACCATCTAGGGATGCTACACCCCAGAAGGGGACTTAGGGGGGGGAAGAGCCATGGCGCCCTCATTGACTTGCATCTCCATCAACTGTAAGGGCCTTAATAGCCCACTTAAGCGTCATCAAACTATGCACTGGGCGAGCAGAACCCAAGTGCAAATCATCCTCTTACAAGAAACACACTTCCAGCACAATAGGACATTCCCATTACTAAACCGAAACTTCAACAGATACTTCTTGGCTAACTCGCCGACAGGCAAGCAAAACGGGGTGGCGATCTTATTACATAAAGCATGCCCCCTCACAGTAGACAAAATAGACGCAGACCCCCAAGGACGATATATAACAGTGGCAGGAAAGGTGGGCACTCAGAAATTTGCCTTCTCCTCGATTTACGCTCCTAATATACCTTCAGCCTCCTTTTGGCAGACACTACAAGCGCACCTAACGCTGTTCTCCTCACACCACCTTGTCATAGGAGGAGACTGCAATGCCACACCAGCCCCAGCGACAGACAGGCACAGAGCAGGACCCCATTCGCAACCCAGCGGACACACAACAAAATCCGATAAACTATTCCAAAACTTTCTCACGCGCACACACCTCATAGACGTATGGAGGGCCCAACATCCAGCGTCCCAGGACTATACATTTTACTCCCACCCACACCGATCCCACTCGCGTATTGACTTATTCCTGATGACCCCGTCCGTACTACCTCTGATCAAATCCACATCTATTGGATCAATCACGTGGTCAGACCACGCTGAAATCTCACTCACTCTGAACCCACTGGACATCACCTGCCGATGGTCTTGGCGCCTAAACCCTACTTTACTTCATAACCCTATAATCCGAGACACCACTTCCCAGGCCATCGTGGAATATTTCTCCCTAAACACACACTCGGTCACCTCACCGGGAATCCTATGGACGGCACACAAAACGGTAATCAGGGGCACCTTGATTAGCCTAGCCGCTCACCACAGAAAACAGCGTCTAGTGAAGCTAGAACAAAATCTAAAAGAACTCCACCAACTAGAAATCGCCTTCAAAAAACAACCCACGCCAGACCTGACCACTAACATACAACAACTCCAGACAGCTATAAAGGACTTCATGTCCGCAGACACAGCCAAAGCCCTCCAATGGACCCGCCAGCTTTTCTATGAAAAGTCCAATAAGGCAGATACGTTACTCGCCCGTAAACTTAACCGCAGAGCAGCCTACAAAAATATCACTAAAATTCACTCAAAAGACGGGACACCACAGGAATCACCAGACCAAATAGCAACTGTATTCCAAGAATACTTCGTGGAACTGTACGACCACAGCCCCCAACACAGACGCGACCCCGCACTCTTAACAACCAAAATCAACGAATACCTTGACTCTACCACCCTACCCTCACTAACACCTGAAGGAGCTTACCGACTATCAGAAGAAATCACACCAGAAGAAATAGCTAAAGCACTCAAAACTCTAAAACCGAATAAGTGCCCGGGCCCAGACGGCTTTACAGGTCTATATTATAAAACTTATAGCAGCACTACTCCCACAACTAAGCGAACTCTTCAACTCACTACTACTGGGGGACCCTCTTCCCCCCGACATGCTGCAAGCGAACATATGCCTCCTACCAAAACCCGGCAAGTCCCATCTTGACCCTGGACATTACAGACCAATCTCCCTACTAAATGTTGATGTCAAACTATTCACGAAGGTAATGGCAGAACGACTTAACCCCCTACTTCCCCGACTCATTCACCCAGACCAAGTGTGATTCATCCCACACAGACAGGCCAGTGACAACACCCGACGCACCTTCGATCTCATCTGGTACGCTGACCGCAGACGCCTCCCAACCCTGCTCTTATCCCTTGACGCAGAAAAAGCTTTTGACAGACTACTTTGGCCCTTTTTATTCGCAACGCTACAGAAATTTGGTTTCCCAACGCCTTTCATTGACGCACTGAGAACCCTCTACTCATCCCCTATAGCCACCCTACTCCTGCACTCCACCAAGCCCCCCTCCTTCCACATTAAGAATGGCACGCAGCAGGGATGTCCACTCTCTACAATATTATTTGCCTTATCCCTCGAACCACTACTCCAGGTCCTTCGAAACCAAAAGGACATACAAGGAGTTCACATTAGGGAGGAAACATATAAGATCGCTGCGTACGCGGACGATGTTCTCCTAACAATCACGGACCCACTGAACTCTCTCCCACCCTTATCCACAGAGCTATCGAAATACGCATACGTTTCTGGTTACAAACTCAACCTGGGAAAAACCGAAGCCCTCCCAATACAGGTAGTCCAACCCACACTCCATGCGCTCCAAACGCGACACCCGTTCACGTACCAGCACACAGCCATCAAATAACTGGGCACCACACTCCCAGCAGACCTCACACAAACCTACAACTTAAACTACACACCCCTGATCAACACCGCCACGCAAGACCTCGACACATGGAAAGACATGACAATCTCATAGATAGGTAGGATGACCTCAATCAAAATGAATCTCCTCCCGAGGTTCCTATACCTTTTCCAAACCTTTCCAATCCTGATATTCACCTCCGTTTTCAAAAAATTGCAAACCAAAATAGACAAGTTCATATGGGCCAGAAAAAGAGCACGGATAGCACACCAAACACTGTATATACCAAACAAACAGGGAGGACTGGGACTTCCCAATCTCACTCAATACTTCCACGCAGCCCAATTGACACAAACAATCCAACTCCATGCCGCCCCTGACCTCAAAAGGTGGGTCGACTTGGAACACAACATATTTGGAACAGATTTCCCCTTCTTATACATCTGGCTCCCAAAGGACGCCAGACCACCGCCCCCTCCCCCCCACACCTCTCCAGCAGTCCTCACCACGATCAAAATATGGGATAAAGTTACCGAGAAGCATGACCTCACCTCGCGTCCCTCCCCGTTAATGCCCATTCTCCGGAACACAAAATTCACACCAGGCATGTCCCCGAGGGTATTCACCCATTTCAAGGACAATGACCTGACCCGCATCCACCAATTCTACAAAAAACAAAGTATAATACCCTTCGCGGACCTCCCCCAACAGACCCCTCTCTCCACAAGAGACTTCTTCTGATATCTACAAATCTGCAGCTTCGTGGATACACCAGCCCTACGGAAAGCAAGCACCACCCCCTCAACCCACTAGAAAGAGCATGTAACAACCATCCACTCCACAAGGGACAAATATCTACGATATATTCCCTGTTAAGTAGAAACACATGTGAAGGCTCTATGCCCTACATGGCAGCCTGGGAAAGAGACCTGGGCCCCATCGGGGAACAAGGCGACTGGGCAGCCATCTGGGAAGCCACAGCAACAATATCGATTTGTGTCAATCACAAAGAGCAAGCGTACAAGACCCTCCCCAGATGGTATCTCACCTCACTACGCCTGAAACGAATGAAACAAACAGACACTGACCTCTGCTGGAAGGGGTGTGGGAACAGGGGAACATACCTACACATGTGGTGGGAGTGCCCCAGGGTGGCTACACTGTGGCAACAAATAGCGCAACTGGCTTTGACTAGTATCCAGACCCCTCAGAGACATCCCCAGAGCACAGAACAAACTCATAGCCAAACTGGCACTAGCCAACAGGCGAGCAATCGCAGAAAAATGGGGGATCTCAGACACCCCAACAATGACACTCATAAAATGGAAAATTAATGAAGCCATGAACATGGATAAACTTACCGCCCTTGTACACGACACCACAAAACACTTCAACAAAATTTGGGACCCATGGCTAAACGAATTCCCACCTATATGAGACAACCCACTTTGAGGGACAGACCAGGCGGGCGAGACTACCCAAAGAACAAAACCCCGAGGACCATACCGGTCCCCCCGTCTTCCAAACCGAACCGCTCCTCTTTCCATTCCACACCCCACCTCCCCCAACCACTCACATAAACCACACCGGATACTAACACCTACATTATTCCGCACACAACCCACCACACACACGCCCCCCAGCTGCATGAAACGTGATGACCCCCATGGGCCACTCCAACTCGACAGACAGCCGGCACCCACGACTCAAAGTCAAACCCAAAATAACGCAATACAAGCACGAGCCCTGATCCGAGTAGACATAAGGTAGGCCACCACTTTACACAGGGACATGAGCAAACCCATCACGAAATCAACAACATCAGGGTGCAACAAGTGGGATGTGTAATGGACCGTTTCCCTTACAAGAGGATAAAACCCAGTTTAGGTGATAATCCCCTTTTCTCAGAAAGGCACAGCTACTGCAGAACATCAAAACTCACGGATTGGATATAGGTGAATGCATCAAACTCCCGAACTGCATACCAGGGAATGAGATAGCACTCCAAGCTGGAACCTCACGAATAGCTGCTAGCAGATGAATAGGAAAAGCAGACATCAGCTTACACTCCTAGCAGTCAATCTCCAACAGCATACAGTGAATCCCCCCAAGAACGAGACATGGCTCCGTGTTGAAGGTCAAGCAGTGGTCTGAGGTGCTGGGGCACCCAGCCTGGTTTTTATTACATGAGTACACATACAGGCCACACCCAAGGGGAGGCATAAAATAACCAATCACATACATGGTTCAGCCCACACATCCCCTCCCCTCAGATAACATTAAACCCAATTATACAGTACACATTTTTTTTTTTTTTTTTTTTTTCAATGTATACTTTTTATTCAAGTTTTTCATATATATCAAAAAGACAAATGGGATACAGAAGAGAAGAGTAAGGGAGGGGGATATCCAGTACATACACGTTATATAAGGTATATATGACATTTGATAGATTGTGAACAGGTATATACAGGCGTACAGGATTGCAGTCGGTCTTCACCTGACAGTTTATACATTAAACGGATTAACAATTAAATAGAGTGATAATTTGGTCTCACGGAGTCATGAGTTGTTTACGAGTTAATGAAACCTTTACATATTTCTTGTATCATGCATTTTGTATTATTTATTATTAACTCTTAGTTAGTTATTGGAGGGGGAGCTACATCGACCATAACCCAGCTCAAGTAGTTTGTAGTTTGTAGGACGGCCTGTTAAAAACCTTCAGAGTTGCAAGGGTATAATTACTTATTCTGGTGGCCTGTTAAATTCCTCCTTGACCTGTGCCCAGGTTGGACCGGCCTAATCCACTGATTACCCCATATACTCCGCCATCTGAACCTGAATTACGTCTCATAGGTGTGGACGTAGTGTGACTGGATTGGGTGGGATGGGAAGGAAATGGGGGGGGGGGGGGAGAGTAACCAGGGAAAGAAAAGAAACAATGCTATTTGTACTATGCGTAGGAGAGCCACATATGTCCTCGGAGGTATTAAGTAGTGGCCTACATTCGGCAAGCCAGTGGGATAGCTTATGTCAATGTTTTGGCTTATACAGCTGCGGGGATGTGTTGTTTTTAGGAAGAGTACTAGGCTCAGTTATTCCATATGGTCCAAATGATTATGTGTTTCCTAATTGATTGGTCTTAAGTCTGGCATATTGGTTTTAGGATTGTTCTATTAGTAGTCCAGCTGGCCCATTTTGTTGCGTGTAACTCCTCTCGCCCATTAAGCCTATGCGCCAGAAGTTCGTATTCATATGTGGTGTCTACCCTGTTCCATACTTCCGTGAAGGAAGGTGCGTTGGTGCTTTTCCAATGACTTGCTATACTAGTCTTAGCTGCCATCAAAATATGAATGGCAACTACTTTTTGTGGTTGTGAGAAGACAGTTGGGGAGAGATGAAGTAGGTAGCAGTCTGGAGCAAAGGGTATTGGTACCGTCGTGAGCTTGTTAAGGACCTTTCTTATCTGTTGCCAATACGGCCCCAAAGTAGGGCAGTCCCAGAAAATATGTCTGAGGGTGCCTACATGAAGGCCACATCTCCAGCATTTATTTGAGACACCTTGATACATATGTGCTAATCGGCATGGGACCAAGTACCATCTCATCATGAGCTTGCAGTACGCCTCCCAGTGAGAGAGACTGTGTGAGGAAGCTTTGGTTGTTTGGATAGCTTGGAGCCATAGCGGGATAGGGATAGAGATGTTAAGTTCTGTTTCCCATTGATCCATGTACTTGTGTTTGGACAGTGGGTCTGCTCCGTTAATGGCGGTGTAGCATAGGGAAAGTGGTTTGAGTTTTGTGCCCTTGCCTATACAATGTCGTCCGAAGATAGTAAGCTGGGAATCTTCTGTGGGTTGTATTTTGTGTGTATGTATTATATGTTTAACTCTTATGTAAGTGAAAAGGTCTTTAGTCGTTAAGTTAAACTCTGTTTGTAGTTCTGGGAAGGTCTTAAGGCCTTGTGGAGTGAACATTTGGTGAATACGTGAGATCCCTTTTTGAATCCAGGATGTCATAGGTATGTTATGTGATAGTGCTGCAAGAGCGCTTGTAGGGGCATAGAATGTGAGATTTTCTGCACCGGTGAGGGTGGTGGCCCATCTTGACCAGCTATTTATTAAAAAGCGTGTGTTCGTCAGTGGTTTGCTTTGTGTTGTGTCCCATGTTGTGTGCGTCTGAAGTATCTGTGCAAGGTTGTGTGGGTGTAAACATGCATTTTCTAGGCGCAGCCATACCGGGGGTTTGGGATTAGACAGGACCTCCAGTCCTTGCGCTAGAAGTGCTGCCTTATAGTAAGATTTCACGTCTGGAATTCCCAGACCTCCCTTTAAAGGGGATTGCCATGTGAGGCGTCTTGATATCCTTGGGGGTTTTTTTTTCCAGATGTATGCATTAAAGATCGACTGGAATCTCTTCAGGATTTTATCTGGTAATTTTATCGGTAGCGTTCGAAAGAGGTATAGTACATGCGGCAGTGCCATCATTTTCGTGGTGTGTATTCTACCTAACCATGACACCTCCAGTTTCTGCCAGGAGTCTAGTTGTGCCTGCAGTTTGTGGATCATAGATATATAATTTTCTTGCACTAATAGTGAGTCAGATTTTGCCAATTTTATGCCTAGGTATTTAAGGGATGTTGATCTCCAGTCAAAAGGGTGTGAAGCTTTTAGGGTTTGTATCATCTGTGGGGGAAGGCCTATGGGTAGTGCCTGAGTTTTCTTAAGGTTGTTCTTGTAATAGGAGACCTCCCCATATTGAGACAGAAGGTCCATCAGGTTCGGGATGGAGGTGTGTGGTTGTGTCAGATAGAGTAGGACATCGTCCGCAAATAGTGCAATTTTCTGAACTCCAGCTGGTGTGTCTAGGCCCTTGATTCCTGGGTGGGTTTTAATGCGGTTTATGACCGGTTCTAGGCTCAGGATGAACAGGAGGGGTGAGAGCGGGCAGCCCTGACGGGTGCCGTTGCTGATGTCAAACGGCTTGGATAAGAAACCAGAGTTGAAGACTCTTGCTGATGGGGCCCGATAGAGGGCCATAATACCCCCCAGGGTGGAGGGAGAGAACCCCATTTTCGTGAGTGTTAGTGTCATATAGTCCCAGTTCAGACGGTCGAACGCTTTTTCAGCGTCGAGCGCCAGAACGGCCCCCCCCTGCTTACTAGTCCTTGCCCAATGAATCAGGTTTAGGAAGTGTCTTGTGTTATCTCCTGCCTGTCTGCCTGGCACAAAACCAGCTTGCTCTTCCGATACTAACTCTACCAGGAGAGGTTTGATCCTTGTCGCCCAAAGTTTGGCATACAATTTTGTGTCTGCGTTTAGTAGCGATATCGGTCTGAGATTTTCGCTTACCGTGGGCGGTTTGCCTGGCTTGGGGAGAGTTACAACATGAGCCTCCAGCATCTCTTTAGGCATATAGCCCGTGTTTTTTATGTCGTTATAGAGCACAGTCAGGACTGGTGTAAGGGTCGGTTCCAGTTTATGATAATAATAATTGGATAGTCCGTCCGGACCAGGGGCTTTATGTTTTGGTAGAGAGTATATTGCTCGTCTTATTTCGTCTTCTGTGAAGGGGGAATCTAATGCACTGCTCTTTCCGGGATCTAGGTGGGGTAGAGTGGTGGTCTCTAAAAAATCTTGTATATCATTTAGGGATGGGTGTGGTGAGTTATGGTCATTTTTTAGGTTGTAAAGGTTATGATAATATTGCGCTAGTTCATTGACAATATCTTCTGGATTATATAATTTGCCTTTAGAGGGTGAGTTGATATATGGGATTTTAGATTGGAGGTGTTTGGTTTTAATTTTGTTTGCCAAGAGTCTACCCGCTTTATTACCCTGTGTATAATATTTCAGCTTCAGGGACCTCATCCATCGTTCTGTCGTGTTTAAAGAAATAGAGTCCAGCTCTTTCTGTAGGACCCCTATTCGTTTTGAGAGGGGTTTGGATGGTTTTAATTTATTTTGTGCTTCTAGCTCTGTGTATTCTTTCATAATTGAAAGGTGTAATTCCGTCTGGTGTTTTTTGTGTTTTGCTCCCTCCCTGATGAGCACCCCTCTAATCACCGCCTTGTGGGCGACCCATAGCGTGCTGAGCGGTATCTCGTCTGAGGTATTTTCCTTGAAGTAGTCGGTTGCCTCCCTAGTGATAACTTTCAGCACTTGATCCCTATCTAACAGCCCTTCATTAAGTCTCCACTTCCCTCGTCCCCTTGCTGGGTATAGAGCCGCAAATGTTATCACAACTGGGGCATGGTCCGACCATGTCCGCATTCCTATGGAGACATCTAGTATATTCGGTAAGGTTCTGGTATCTACGAGGCAAAGGTCTATGCGTGAATATGTCATGTGAACGGGGGAAAAATCAGTATAGTCTTTTTCTGTGGGATAGGTGGAGCGCCATGTGTCGTATAAATTGTGTTCAAAAAGCAATTTGGAGAGAAGGCTACCATTAGTGCGAGATATCGCTGTGGGGGGTTTATTTTGTGCTCTCTTCATATCTAATTCGGGGTTCGGTGCACAGTTAAAGTCACCACAAATAATGACATGACCTTGTTTTAATGAGTCTATTTTTTTCAAAGCTTTGCGAGTGAAGGTAATTTGGTTTTCGTTCGGAGCGTATAGGGACACCACCGTAACCAGGAAGCCATTCAATGATCCCACCAGGATTAATAATCTGCCCAAGGGGTCGGCATGTTGTTTTATTACCTGGAAAACCCAGTCTGTGTGGAATGATATGGATACTCCTTTAGATTTGCTCGGGGAGTATGCATGGAATGTTTGGGGGTACTGTCTCGAATATAGTTTCGGTGGTTTACGTGAACAGAAGTGGGTTTCCTGTAAACAGGCAATCGCTGCATTAGATTTTGACATTTCTTGAATTGCGAGACGCCTTTTATGGGGACTATTTAGGCCTTTTACATTAAGAGAAAGGACTTTAAATGATGCCATTTGTACGGGAAGAGTTAATCGTCTTGTGCATACATATTTGGAATAATTTGGTAACATATCCCAGCTGGGAGGGTTGTGTCCCTATATGGTGAATACCTATCCTATGGATTTGTAGGTGAATGCCTGGCACCTGTCCGCTGTGAGTGTTACATGGTACCAAGTACATATTCGGGAAGCTATTGTCAACCTTTCGGATCATAGTACGGTTTAGCATACGAGAAAAGGGTAAACATATTAAACATAAACAATATGAACAATATATACAGTAAACTTTATACATAATTCCTTTGCCGTTAGTGCAAAGAAAGAGACCAGGGCGTGTGTGTCTAAGCACACTACACATTATCTGGTCTGGGTAGGGTGGCGGGTATTCCGCCGTTATGTGCCCTCTCTTATCGTTTGAGTCGTCTGGGCATTTAAAGTAGCGGCTAATAACCATATATCAGATATAGGAATATACATTTCAAACATGCATGCAATGCATCCTATTCCTATATTGAAACGCAAAATAGAGATATGTGGACATGGCAGAGATGTCCCTGGGTGATGACAGTTTGTAGTGTGATATATCTGGGTCTGGAGACCACGCTGTTCGTGGGGCCTAGTCGGTGGTCTTGGAGGGCCTCTTGTCGTGAGGGCCTAAGTTTGTAAGGGGGTATACCTCGGGGTATAATCTCTTAATTATGTGACCCATGACGTTGATGCAATAAATATTGCTATATAGGCCCTTCTAATGCTAATCGGATCAGTACGGGTGTATAACTGTGTCATGTAGTAAAGACCTCCACCTGAAGTAGTTTCATAGGGTCATTAAAGTGAGTTACCCAAATTTGCGGCCTTCCCGTCGGCATCGAGGCCATATGCGGGTAAGACGAATGTGTCTAGTGGTTAGTAGTTACCTCTTTAGAGTAGCGTGTTGGGCCCTGAAAACATGACTTGTGAGGGTCACAGGGGATCTATTAAATGAACATTTGCCCTGGGGTCCCTATCCAATATCACATCTCTAACAGTTATTGAGCCATTAATGGCCTAATTTTTACAGAGTATAAGAAACGGAAAATTAGCATATAATATTCTGGTGACAATAAGAGCGATGCGATACTCAAGTGATCCTTGAAGACGTGCGTAGCCAAGGATAGTCATCAGTCCATGGAAGATAGAGTATTCAATTCAGTTCAGTTTCGCCGGGGAGCCTGCGAGAGTCCATTCAGGTCTCATTCTTCGCGGTAGTGGGGGCTTTTGTTTAGGTGACTGTCCCATGGCGTGATGTAGGCCCCATTCTTTTAGCTTGGCTAGTCCCGCCTCAGGTTCCAGGGCTACCACCGATTTCCCTCCATGCCATATAAGAAGCTTCGTCGGGTATCCCCATCGGTAAGGTATATTGTGGTTCCTCAGAGTTTTAGTAACATCAATGAATTCCCGTCTGCGCGCCATGGTGGCTACCGAAAGGTCAGCATACACACTGATCCCCTGGTAGGGTTCTGGCAAGGTAGCGAGTTTTCTCGTTGTTTTAAGTAATTCTTCTTTGGAGCCATAATAATGAAATCGGGCCACTATATCTTTAGGGGTGTCAGCTGTAAATCTTGCGGGTCTTGGGAGGCGGTGAACCCTATCAAGCAGCCAGGCTTCTTCTTTCAAGTGGGGAACTAGAGCCGCGCACATGGTCTTTATGTAGTGCGCCAGGGCCTCTTGTGGGATGTTGTCAGCTACTCCCCTGAAGCGTAGATTGTTCCTCCTCGCCCTATCCTCCATGTCTGCAAGTTTAAGGCGCATGGCGGTTTGTTCTTCCTCCATTTTCTGTATTTTGTCTACAAGGTCATTGTGCGCCAAGCAAAGTTCGTCAGTTTTAGCCTCTAGCTGGTTTGTCCTTCCCCCCAGTTCCTGGATGTCGCTGCGTAAGTCATCCGCTATTTGGCGGAGATCTGCTCTCAGGGAACCTTTCAGGTCCTGCATCATAGTGTGTAGGCTTTTATTTGTTACCGGGGCGTCTTCTGGAGCGATAGTGCAGTCTTCTGGGTCAGGTATTCCCTCCGAGCACGGTGAATGTGGCGCGGACCCGCCGCCATCTTGGATTTGCCGCATGCGGCTTTTTCCAGATTGCCGCACCGGATCGGTCAGTTTGGTCTGTCTTGGGGGTGCCATGTGTGTCCACAGTAGTGTCCGCTCCCTGGGGATAGTTTTTTCGAGCTCACCAGACGGCTTATCGTTGCTTTAGGCACGGCGGATCACGGAGCGATCGTTACATGCGGCTGCTCCGGTCGGCAGTTGGCCACGCCCCCCTACAGTACACATTTTTAACCAAGTTCTGGATGTAACCCAAAAACAGGGGGTACACCTTTAAATCGCTGGATAGCCCTTATTCAGGGGGACAACATATCCAAAAATCAGTTCATTCGGATAAACGGTTCGGGAGATATGGGGTTCCAAAGATTTGACCGACCGCATGGGTAAAGTATCCGAAAACAGTTCCATGCATTTTGGCCCTGCGGTCGGTCACAAACAAGGGAATGAAAACAGACGAATTGACTGTGTTATAGAGCCTGGAGAGGGTTTGAATGAATTCCCTTGTTTGTGGGGTTCTTTCTACCGAATGGCGGGTCATTCGGTAGTTTCTATACGAATTTCTGGAAGTATGGAGGTCTCAGCGGTGTTTGCCTAGTCAAGTGTCCGATTTTAGTTCCAGACACTCGACGGCAAAACACCGCTGTTCGGTAGTTTAAGATGGCCGCCGCCACGTGTTCGTTTCCCGAATGGCGGCCACCCAGAGGACAAAGAATACATTACATAGATTGCCAATTACCTGTTTGCAACATTGTTGCAAACGGTAATTGGAGGCACACTTAGTCCTGGGTGGTCTGGTTGTTCGGTAGTTTCACTCAATATACTGAATGGAGTGATTCTACCGAACAATCAGATGAATGCTGCATACATATAACCCAGGTTAACTGAACACATACATGCATACATGATATTAAAGGACTAAAGGCAGGATTACTGTAATATGCTCTACAGTCTTAAAGGTACAGTATCCCACAAGTCCCAATCGGTCCACGGATGGCCCTTAAAGGCCCAGTAGCAGTAATATAAACTATTACATGCCCAGATATAGTTTTTACAGTGCAATATGTCCAGGGGCCATAGTCGCAGGGCAGGAGGCTAGCAACCAGGCTTCTCCAGTTCTCAGTGGCGAGGTTGGTTTCGTCACACAGGACTTAAATGTTCTGCTGACAGATAACACATGACACATTCAGAGGACTTGTGGAGTCCATGCCACCATCAGAGCTTTTTTGGCAGCACGAGGGGGATCTACACGATACTAGGCAGGTGGTTTTAATGTTGTGGCTGATCAGTGTACGCATCTTTAAAGTATATTTTCAAATTCTGATCTTTTAGTGTATCATATTGTATAGATTAATTGCCTCTTTATTTCACTTTGTTTCATTTATGGAACAGCTCATGCAAAAAAAAAAATACCAAAACATGCCAACATCATGGGGTTAATTCACAAAATAAGATAAATTTACACAATCTTCTAAAAGAAATGTGAAGTCCTTTATTTCTGTGGATGTGTATATTGTGGGTAATAATACTTGATCTGAAATTGTCCCTCTGTTGCTCATACCAGGGAACTATCCAGCAATTTGGCTCTTGGTCATTTTCTCAAGTACTTTTCCTTAAGAACTCATCCAAGTTCCCATTGCAGTAAACAAGGATTGCTTTAAAGAATACTCATGGAACATTCTCCACTCACAAATCAACTACATGGTCCGAACATTAGTAGAGTGTAAAACCAAGTAATAGTGACTTGACTGATTCTGGCCAGTAGCAGAACGTATGGACATCTGCATTACTTAGTAAAGTAATCTACTGATTCACTTTCCCTCACGTGGTTAAAGAGACACTCTAAACTGGAGTTTTTCTATCTCCTATATATACATGAATAATAGCATTCAAAATAAAAAAAAGTGTTTGAAAGTAACAGGGGTGCAGCTTAATAGGAAGAAAATGCAACATATTTGTGATCCATTTATATTTAACATTGTTAAGAAAAGCAACTGTATTTGTATGTTTTGGAATATATATTTTTTTTAATTAAGATAATAAGTTCAGGCAAAATTGCTAACTTATTATCTCTGACCATTCAACCATTTAATAGATTATTGTGGTACTTCAAGTATTATTACAATGTAAGAAAATTCACAAAATAGCTCTTTATATTCCAAAATACAAAAGATGTCATGGACCACAATTTAAGATATTATTATAAAGTAACCTTTTTGAGCAAAAGCTAAGTATCAATTGTAATATGTATTTTAACTGCTGTAATAAGTGTTATTGTGTCTGACATATATTGCTGTTGTACTCCACAATTTACAAAGAAAATAAACGATGCCTAGGATTAATTTACGTTCATGATTTTTTTTTTTTTTTTTATAAATTCTTTATTTTGAATTTTTTTGGTAGTAATAGTAGGGTGGGGGTACAGAAAGTAGAACTTTCTGGGAACAAGGTTAATTGTACAGAGTTCATCAGTTTCAATAACAATATCTGTAACAGTTTTAGGTAACAATTAGTTGCGTGACAGTTTTTGTGGTCATTTGCTGTCGCCTCTTGGCTCTGTGTCTTGTAAGGGAAGGGTACAAGACCGGTACAAGACCGTGGTTCTAGTGGGGGGTAACACGGTAGTGCACGTTATCAGTTTGTATCATCTTTATCAAGATTGCTGTTGAGTCGCGGTTTGTGCCTTTGGGTACCCCGTGCATCAGTGTTTTTGAAGTATGGTCGGTCTTAGTTAGTGCGGCTCCCATTAGGGAGGTTGTGGGGTGCTAGAGGGTGTGGGAGCGGGACGTGTGGGTGGGGCGTGGGGAAGGGTAGTCAGGAAGGCAAGGTGGCCCGATGTTATGTGGCTTTTTGTGGCTGAGCATGGGGGCTCCTGGTGAGAGTTTCGTCAGGTTTGAGTGCTGTGGATTCAAAGTTGTGTGTTGCCCTCCAGATGTTCTGTGTGTATGTCCCTGTTGGGACTGCCATCTGGGATGGGTCGTGTTGGTCATGGCCACTTTGGGTGGATGTTGTGTGTTGTGGGTAGTGGTTTGCCGATTTCGGTCTCGTGGTATGTGGTCGTGAGCATTTTCATTTTGGGATCATTACCCTCATCTATGAAGTTGTGTGTGTGCATCCTGTAGCGAAAGCCACTTCGCCACTGTGGTTTGGAGGGGGCTGCTTGCCCGCCTCTTACCCTGTGACTACGGTCCCTGGGCGATTTGGCCCTTTATGCACGGTATTTGGGCATACTGTGGGTTATTGGGCTGCCCCAGGATTATGGGCCCTCTCATCAGCCCATACGAAACTTAAACCCCATGGCGTTTGAACTGTGTTTGTGGCATCTAAACGCTGTTTGGATATGTTGAGCGCTCAGATCCAAGCCATCTGGGGATGGGTTGAATGTGGGGGTTCTGTTTAGTATAACAGGAGTTATGTATTTTTATGTCTTTTGGTGGTTGCTGGTAACATGTGCTTAATGGAGGCTGTGTTTGTCCCTGGATATAATTAAATCAGCTTCTCCATTGTCTCCAGGATAGAGGATTCTGGGGAACTAGTTTGAGCTTCTAAAAACCATGCTTCCAGAAGGTCAAATGCACATTTGTACTAACTTTTGAACCCCTGGTCCAATTCGTATGATTTTTGAGTATGTTGTTCCCCCGAATGGATTGATTGTGTATATGTATTTTTATGCGAATGTGATGTATATTTTGGGAGTTATGAATGTTGTGTAAAAACTGTATTTTCCCTACCTAGGATAATTGTATTTCCTGTGTGTACAGATAATTAGTTTACAGGTAGAGGGGAGGGCTATGTGTGGGATGTAACTATTGTGTGATTGGTTAATGTACGTTACTGTGTGTCCCTCCCCTTCATGGGAGCACCTAATAAAAAGGGCTGCAAGCTAGCAGCCAGAGAGTTCTATTTTTACCCTCAACTTGAGTCCTGTCTCTTATTGGGGGAATCTGCTACAAGGGATTGCTATGCTAGGCATATTCCCTTGCTATAATCACTGAGCTCTTGTAAGAGCTTGTTCCTGCTTCGTTCTGAAGGGAGATAGCTGCAGCCTGCGGTGCTTATGGTGTCTGGTGGAGTGCTTGGAGTCCTCTGGAAGCGCTAGGAGCATCTTTCAACGGAGGTACCCAGTCGGGGTGCCAGTGGATCCGTTACATCCTGCAAGTATTTTGCAATGTTTGCTTTAGTTTTGGACTTGGTCGCTCCTTGGCAATTCATCCACTGAACTGCTGAGACATTGTCCATCTTGAGAAGCAGACAACAATCAGTTCTATCCTTCATAAAACATTTAAACAATTTTAAACAGGTGATTTGTAAACAATTTCCCTCCAGTGAAAATGGAAACTCATTGAGCACCCCAAACCATCCAACTGGTATCAAACTCTATTGGGAGGTATAATGTGAAGTCACCACAATAGTTCCTCTCTTGTTTCTTGATTAAGAGTAATGTTGTCTGGGTTACCGAGACCATTGTGGAGATGTTGTGTTTTCAGTCTCTGAAGCGCTTGACAATGTAGGGGTGCCAGAAAAAAATAGCTTGTATGGAAAATAAAGGTAGACCCACTACATGATCTAGAGATCTTAACCCCTTAAGGACACAACTTCTGCAATAAAAGGGAACCATGACAGAATATAAGTATTAAAAGCTATGCATCTTTGTAAACTTAGGGGGCTCGAATGAAACTAATTCCTTCCATCTTGAAATGGTGATATTGTTTGTAACTGTTTAAAATTCATAGATTTGTAATGGGTCTATGACCTACATCCCTTTTCATTACAAGATATAAATTGCTTAAAAACCTGATGAAGAAAAAGGAACTTGAATTATGTTTTCTATTGAAATTAAATCTGACACTTCTTGTTAAACTGGATCTTGTTAAACTGGATGGAATTTGAGTCTGAACTGAAGAGTCTGAAAGTCTATTTGGTAGCCACTGACTGTATCTAGTACCCAACATTAAAACCACCTGCCTAGATCCCCCCTCGTGCTGCCACATATGTAAAAAAAATACCACCCCTCCTCCAGTCTTTCTTGAAAAAAAGTGTGAATATGAGTACTTATACTTATTTTAGCCATTTTGTGTTTGAAAAGTTCTTCTCTGACCTTTAGATTTCCAGGGTCTTCCTCAGTGTGAGAAGAAAGGAGAAGTATGGGAAACTTCTGAATATCATCATGAAGTAGAATATCATGTTGGGATCTGTCTTTTTAGAGTTGATCGGCTGGGAAAGAGGCCCTAACCTTTCCCAGCCCTACCAAAAAACTTTGGGTTCAAAACCTTGTTTAGAGAGAATTAAATCTTGTCAAAGGAGCAAAAGATATTTATATATTTTCTGAGATCCTAAATAAAAGAATCTCCAAATAATAAGCCTTCCGCAGATGGGCCTTTCTCAGGGGGTAGTAATATGTGTAAACTGCGAGTCTATTTTCATTGAAATCTAACATCTGCCTCTGTAAGACATACCACAGGTAGCACTGCCCAAAAAAGTAGACTGTTCTCTGAAACCAGACATGTAAAACAGTGTCAACAGTCCCCCTTTTTTCATGCCTCTTTCATCATCTTTCTTAGAGAGCCTGCAACATCCAAAAGTTTATCCTTACACGATTTTATTGATCTGTCCATTCCTTTACAAGGATTCTTAAGATATTTTGACAAAAAATTGATTATGGTTTAATACAATTCTGGGGTCTTTTTAGGTATAATTGGTCTTGGGGATTCAGCTCATAACTTATTTTGAGCTTCTGGATCTAGGGGTTTCCTGATTCACATCTCCATAAATTTACTAATTTGAAAGGCAGAAACCCACGTGGAGAACCAAGTTGTTTGATGAAGTCCAATATAACAGTTTCTGTAGTATCCATATTAAGAAAATCATGAGAGTTTTAAGATGCTGAATTATATTCAGAGAAATGGATTTAGAATAATTTGAATCTGAGCCACTTGAGGAGGTGTGGAAGGAATCTGGCTTTCTTCAGAGCCCATTTTTCATCCTCCCAGGCTGAAGCTGTAGCTAATGTCTTCAATATTGCGTGAGGAATGCACATCATCTTTATTTTTATTTTATTTCCCGGTAAGGCAGCTTTTAGCATGCTTAAGGGAGTCAGAAATGTCATTGAAACAATGCTTTCTTATCTTAGTGGCCTTTCCAGACCTCCTAATACCCTTGGCTAAATTGTGTTCCTGCTCTTCTGCTGACCAAAATTCACAAGAAGTCATAGAGTGGGGGGAGGAGCTAGCCGCGATACCGCATGGACGCGTTTTGAGTGAGCTCCGTCTGGAACGCAGGGGAAACCACTAACATCGGGCTCAATTCACAAGTTGGGCCACCCGAAACGAGCCTCCACTACCCAGCACACTGCCTCTAAAAACCCGGTGCCCAAATCTGGGGCGCTTACCAAATCTTTCCGCAATAATGCGGACCACCAAACCGGGGCGCTAGGCCCCAATATGGTGCCGGAATCCTCACACGACGGCTCTGCTCCATCGAGCCCGGAGGACTCTGATGCCTCCCTGTGCCAGACAGATGAGGACCTGAAGGAGGTGCTCCGTAACCTGCCCTCCAAAGCTGACATTGCTGCCATGCTCGGCAGACTGGAGGTCTCATTCCAGACCAAATTGTAATCCCTGGGGTCTGATATTCGCCACGTGGGAGAAAAGGTAACCACCCTAGAGGATGACAGAGACCTACTGATCACACAGATGCAACACATGCAAGAAACAATTAAATCTCACACATCACACTTGTCAGCCATGCACAGAGTAGTAGACGACATTGACAACCGAGGGCGCAGAAATAACCTTAGAATCAAAGGACTGCCCGAACAAGACCAAGAAGATCTCCCTGCCACACTATCCGACATGTTTAACCGTATCCTGGGGCACCCTGTAGACACACCGATACTACTAGACAGGGTGCACAGGGCCTTAAAACCTTGCGGAGCCCAGAGAGACCAGCCACGCGACGTGGTATGCAGAATATACTACTTCTCCATAAAAGAAGAAATACTCAGAGCCTTGCGCCAGACTTCACAACCTCTGCTGTATCGAAACGATCCCATCCACATTTTCCCAGACCTCTCCTGGCACACGCTACAAGCTCGACGCACTCTGCGCCCACTCACCGACTCACTAAGAGCCAGGAATATCCGATACCGATGGGGCTTCCCTCTAGCTCTCATTGCCACGCATAACGGTAAAACGCACTCCCTGGCATCGGCACAAGATGTTCGGATATTCACCCAAGCTCTTGACCTACCAGACATCCAGATACCCGATTGGTACGGAGTCATGCAAGCAGCACCCTCAGCCCCACCACAGCAACGGCAACAATGGCAAACCCCAGCAAAGAAGAGGAGAAACGACCGGACTGACAACTCACAAGGTTCCAGCTCGCCTAAAGGACCGCAGGACCGCTATTAAAGTTCTACAACTCTCCTAGATAATGGACTGACATCGCCGAACCGATTAAGTGCTACTCTCCACCTACCTCTATCCGCACGAACTTTCTATGCACGAAGACTAACTTTGACACGGCCTTCTCCACCTTGATACCACCACAGGTGTCCTCTATTTCCGACCCACCTCACGCAAACTCTGGGACATGAATGATTAATGGCCCCCCACCCAGCATGCTCCTCCGACACCAGGCCTCTGCCCAAACGGATCCTGTGACTGTTTACATGCTCTACTACTACACTCAGGGACACGTAAGATGCATGGCTCACCTCGATTTAATTTCTTTTTTCCATTTCCTTACTTGCTCTGTCCCATATTCTGCATCCCCCACCCTTTATATGTTTAATGACCCGCTGCAATTTCTATTGAATTTTGTACTGTGATGTATGCATTTTTTGACCATGTTGTCCCCTCAGCCGGAACCAGTGGGGCTGCTGATGCTTAACTGCTAATCTCCCTACTGCCTCCACTTAGCATTGAAAGTTTACAACCTAATGCAATATATCCCACTTAGACCCTGGGAGGCTCATTGTACCCAACAAACCCCCCCCCCCTTTTTTTGCCCTAAACAATACAATCTTTAACATCGCCTATGGGAGCCTTCCCACACGTTTCCTACTAAGCTACTCCCACTCACGGAGCCAAGCCTGAGACACTTAAAATGCCTCAAATACCAGTCGAGCATAAGAAAACAGCACCTCCTCTTCCCCATTATCCCTGAAACGTGGGGGAAGGCTCAGCAGAATGTTTCCAATTTTGCAACAAATGTTTTATGATGTTTTTCTTTTAATATTGTTTGAAGGGGCTCACGGGAGACACCTAAAACTCCTCCTAACCACTTAGGACGGGCTACACAGGCCGCACGTATGTCACATCTCTAACCCCACGCTACCCCTAACCCAGCAGACGGGTCCCGCATGGACCAAAATTCCCCCCCCCCGTTCTAGATGTGTCAGACCGACCCATCCACAGGCCCCTCTACAGCACTGCGGGCCACAAAGGGTGACACCCTCCCTGATCTTTCATATCCTCGGTCGCACTTTCCCGTTCCAAGCGATGTCTAACTGTCCACAATTTACAGCCCACCTATGACTTTTCCCACATCATAGAGGATTCCCCCCCTTCCCCTCCACCTTCCAGACAAACCTCTCACTTCATCCACTGAGATCCCGTCTACCCCCAATTTCCATTATACTAATTTACGAACCCCCCCTCCCCCTCACCCGCTACATCGGGTACTCTCTTGACAACGGTGTAATCAATACTGGAAGACGAATCCAGTAGAGAGGCAACTAAACCAATCCTCGGTCATTCCCCTCGGATACCTGAGGACCGTTGCCACCGCTACCAGTTGTTCTGAGAACTCCCTAACCTGCAAGGGCACACTACATAAGTTTTCTCTTGATTGTAAATAGTTTGTACTTAATTGTTTAACCCCAGTTTCCTACTGTCCGAGTATACAAACCCCATACCCCCACAACCCCATCCACAGTATGGCCACCTTACGAGATCTCCCTCAACACAAGGGGGGCCTTAACCTCCCCAAAAAAACCACACAGGTGCTATCAGAACTTCAAGCCCAACGTGCGGACATAGCGTTTCTTCAGGAAACTCACTTTAAGGAGGGCGCAGCACCCACACTCCGAAACAAGCTCTACCCCACAGGTTACTTCAGCAACTACTCAGATTCGAAAGCACGAGGGGTAGCCATATTAATAGCAGCCAACACCCCATTTATCTATAAAATGCATGAATCCACTACCTCTGGGCGACTACTTATGCTCAAAGGACAAATCGGTAACAACATGGTCACACTAGTCAATCTGTACCTACCTAATAGAAGACAGGGCAAATCACTCAGCAAATATCTATGCAGGGTGGAGAAATTCACAGAGGGCATTCTCCTCATGGGAGGCGACTTTAATATCTCCCTTGACACAACTATGGACACTACGTCCGCAACCTCTAACTACCAATCCACAGCCAGAAGAAGAATCACTTCACTTCTGGATGACACACGCTTATTTGACATCTGGCGCACTTTACACCCTTCTGCCAGGGACTACTCATTCTACTCACACGCTACTAAAACATACTCACGCATTGACATTTTATTCACACAACATCGGTTTTTGCACTTGGTCCAGTCGTGTGTCTATGGCCTCATCATCTGGTCGGACCACGCACCCCTGTCTCTTGCCATTCGAATCCCTAGCCTACCACCCCAATCCTTTCACTGGAAATTAAACGACCTACTATTAAATGATACTGAAGCTACGACTTCTACATGCACCGCTATTAGGCAATACTTCCAAGAAAATGATCAACCCTCTACACCGCCCATTATCCTCTGGGAGGCACATAAATGTGTCCTCCGGGGCCACCTCATTGCAGTGGCCTCCAAACTCAAAAAACAACGTAACGAGAAAGTCACCACACTTCTAGCGGAAATTAGAACCCTAGAAAACACCCACAAACGCTCCAACACATTAGACACGTACAAACTACTCACAGAGAAAAGGTCAGAACTCCAACAAATTATGAATGCCACGGCAGACACTTTTCACTAAGCACTCATATTACTCCCAATCCTTTCACTGGAAATTAAACGACCTACTATTAAATGATACTGAAGCTACGACTTCTACATGCACCGCTATTAGGCAATACTTCCAAGAAAATGATCAACCCTCTACACCGCCCATTATCCTCTGGGAGGCACATAAATGTGTCCTCCGGGGCCTCCTCATTGCAGTGGCCTCCAAACTCAAAAAACAACGTAACGAGAAAGTCACCACACTTCTAGCGGAAATTAGAACCCTAGAAAACACCCACAAACGCTCCAACACATTAGACACGTACAAACTACTCACAGAGAAAAGGTCAGAACTCCAACAAATTATGAATGCCACGGCAGACACTTTTCACTAAGCACTCATATTACTCCCAAGGCGGCAAATGTGGTCGCCTCCTAACCAGCGCACTTCGGGATACGAAACAATCCACCTTTATATCCAAAATTAAAACACCATCTGGAGATACATCCCATAAACTCCCGGACATACTTAAAGCCTTCCAGGAGTCTACACCGAACTCTATAACATACGTAAGACCCCACCATCCTACCTCGAAGTGGAGCAATACCTTGCCCCCGAATTAAACAGACGGTACCCAGCAACCTTACACAACACCTAGAAGCACCGATACACATTGATGAATTCTCCCGAGCAGTACGCACCTCTCCTCTAGGGAAAAACCCCGGCCCCAATGGCTTCACCATCAAATATTACAGGATATTTTCAGACCTGCTTGCCACCCCTTTCATGGCAGCATATAATTCACTAGTCCCATCCCCAAAATTGCCCGACTCAGCACTAGAGGCACATATTACCCTCATTCCAAAACCCGGGAAAGACGCCTCCCTATGCGGCAGCTACCATCCAATTTCCCTCATTAACAATGACCTCAAACTCTTTGCCAAGATTCTTGCCAACCGCCTCCGCCCCCTCCTGCAGGGACTAGTCCACTCTGACCAAGCAGGCTTTGTGCCTGCACGCGAAGCCAAAAACAACACCACTAATCTACTAAACCTAATACATTTAGCCCACAGATCGGACACCCAGAGTCTTCTACTGGTAATTGACGCTGAAAAAGCATTTGACAGGGTGGACTGGTCCCTCCTATTTGCCACCCTGGAGGCCATTGGTTTCGGCCCCCACTGGCTACAATGGTTACGCTCCATCTACTCCAAGCCACAAGCACGCATCAGAGTAAATGGCCAACTATCAGACCCCTTCCCTATTACCAATGGCACGAGACAGGGGTGTCGGCTGTCACCTCTTCTATTCGTCCTCATTATGGAACCCTTTCTCCAAGGGATCAGAGACAACCCAGCCATTCACGGTTTTAAGGTGCAAGATTGCGAATACAAAATAGCAGCTTTTGCAGATGACCTCCTATTCACAGTCACGCAACCACCGACCTCTATGCCACAAATCCTGCAGGAAATTACCTCATACCATAGAGTTTCCAACTTCAAAGTCAATTACTCGAAAAGCAAAATCCTCCCTCTAGTTCTCACCAATTCCACTAAAACCTCTCTCAGAAACTCCTTTCCGTTCCTCTGGGCGCCCAGGGATGTCAAATACCTGGGGGTACACTTACCAACGCACCTCACAGACTTATATGACTTAAACTTCCCACCCCTGCTACAGACTATCTCGCACGATTTGACCAAGGTGCACAAACCACACTTCGGTTGGTTATGTCGCATCAACATTATTAAAATGAACGTCCTCCTAAAACTTCTATACCTTCTACAAACCCTTCCCATCACACTACCGGCATCTTTCTTCGCCAACGTTTACCCGCTTTATCTGGTCGCACTCTCCCTCTAGGCTCACATACAACACCCTTACAAACCACAAGCTCCGAGGTGGCCTGGGCCTCCCGGATATAGAACTGTACTATAAAGCTATTATGCTCCACAGGGTTTACGAATGGACTATTCCCAACAATCCCAAACACTGGGTACTCCTAGAAAAATCTGCCTTCCAACATCCCCTCTTCACCATCCCATGGCAACAAACAGGTAAGGCCTCACTCTTGCAGAACCACGCAAAACACCCTACAATCGTACCCACCCTTAAAGTATGGTCGCAAATAAGGGATAAGATGGGCATATCTATCCATCTCCACTATACCCATTGATTTAAAACCCATAGTTTCCTCTGGGCCTCTCCCCTTCCTCATTTACAGCGTTCCCACACACCCACTACCTCCAACTACGAACCCTATTAGATGACCAAGGTATTATACACTCCACTGCACTCTGGAGAGACACGCAACCTTCGACCCTACAACAATTCCGTCACTCTCCACTCACTCACTTCCTTTCGACCACCCCAAACATTCTTAAGGGCCACCAGCAACTTACCTCATTTGAACAACACTGTGCTTCTAGTGATATTAAAACAAAGCACCTCTCCCTCTTATACAAATTACTGCAAACGGAAACATCACCAGCCCTGCCCAAATACGCAAACTCTTGGGAATCAGAACTCAACCTCACTCTAACGCAAACGGACTGGAAGCACATATTTTCCAACATACACAAGACAAGCATGAGCATGCACACACAAGAAGAGAACTTTAAATGACTGTCTAGATGGCACCTCACCCCATCCAAAATACAAATAATCTTCCCGAATGCCTCTGCACAGTGTTGGAGATGCCCCCACCCTCTGGGAACCCCAAGTCACATATGGTGGTCTTGCCCAGTTATGTGTGGCTACTGGTCCAAGATCATTAAGATGATTCATGCCATCACCAACGTTCAACTGCCACAATCTCCAGACGCTATACTCTTCCTCCACTTACCACCCTCGGTCCCCAAGAAGATGAGATCTCTGATTTTGCACCTACTCACAGCTGCAAACGCTCTCATCCCGAGCCACTGGAAACAACCAGAGGCGCCTAGTATCCGAGGGTGGATCGATAAGGTCGACTCCATACGCCTTTTAGAGGAGACTACTCCAGGTCGCATTCCTATAGTAAATATGAACATACATGGGGCCCCTGGCTACGCTTCCTCACAGCTGAATAGACCAACAAATCACCACCTACTAACTAACCTAGAACGCCTCCCCACTCAGAACCTTCCCCCCCATCCTTTCTCATCCCTCTTTCCTTCCTTGCCCCCCCCTCCCAACCCACCCCTCACATACCGGACTTTAGACTTGTTATACCCCGAAGTCTCTGTTCTTACAACTACGGTTGACGACCTATACCATGGGATTTATAATACTGAATTCACTCAACATATATTGTTTATTTGACATATTGTACACTCTCACCGTTTCATGTTCCATGAAACTACCTGACAGGATATTTGCTTACTCTATATGTTGGGTCTCTCCCACTGCTGTTTAACCCATGTATAACTATGCAATATACATTTTCTGTAACAATGTATTCTCAAAATAAAAATTTAAAAATATATTAAAAAAAAAAAGGTTAGCATTAACTAACATAACCTAATTTAGATCCTAAATATGTTAAGCATTTAACAATTAATATATTAATCTATTTTCAATTATTTTTAATTAGTTGCCTGGATGTGTAAAAATGATCATAAGCCAATAAAAATGTTTTTCTTTCGATAAAAAATAATAAAAAAAGAAGTCATAGAGTGTTTAGAATGAGATTGCTCAGATTTAGACTGAGCAATTGCTAAAGTCACTGACTTTGTAATTGCTTCCTGCGTAGAACTCATAGCAGTTCAAACAGCATTAGACACTGTTTTGGTATTATTTAAAACAGTTTGGAAATGTTATTCAGATATTATTATTATTATTATTATTGCCATTTATATAGCGCCAACAGATTCCGTAACGCTTTACAATATTATTACAAGAAAACATGCAGAAAGGATAAGTTGAAGAGGGTCCTGCTCAAACGAGCTTACAGTCTATAGGAGGTGGGGTATAAAACAGACAGGAAATAGCAATCAAATAAAGTGGGAGTGAAGCAGAGCTGGAAGAGAGAGTAGAGTGCTGCCCTTCAGGAAAGAGCAAGAGACAGGTATGTGAGGTGAAGGTTAGTCTGGGAGGCAATAAGCTTTCTTAAAAAGATGGGCTTTAAGGCACTTCTTAAATGATTGAAGACTAGGGGAGAGTCTGATGATGGTAGGCAGGCTATTCCATAGGAAAGGAGCCGTCTGTGAGAAGTCCTGAAACCGCGAGTTGGTTGAATGGGTGCGAGCAGCGGACAGGAGAAAGTCACGGGCAGAGCAGAGAGACAGAGAAGGAGCATACCTATGGATCTGTGATGAGATATATGAGGGGCTAGAATTGTTCAGTGCTTTATAGGTATGAGTTAGCACTTTGAATAAACTCCAATAGGATACAGGAAGCCAATGTAAGGACTGACAGAAGGGTGAGGTGTGAGAGGACCAACTAAAGAGGAAAATCAGTCTGGCAGCAGCATTCAGTACAGATTGTAGATGGGCAATACGGTTTTTGGGTAGACCAATCAGGAGAGAGTTACAATAATCCATGCAGGAAATTACTAGAACATGGACAAGCTCCTTGGTAGCATCTTGTGTAAGAAAGGGCCGGATGCGGGCTATGTTCTGAAGATGGAATCTACAGGATTTGGCAAGACACTGGATGTGAGGCCAAAGGTGAGGCCAGAGTCAAGTATGACGCCAAGACAGCGCTCATGCAAGGATGGACTTAAGTGGATACCACTAACTTGAAAGAGGAGGATCAGTTTTAGGAGGAGGAAAGACAAGGAGTTCAGTTTTAGAGAGATTGAGTTTCAGAAAGTGGGAGGACATCCAGTCAGAGATGGAAGAAAGGCAAGTAGTGACACGTTACACGACGGCAGGGGACAGGTCCGGGAAGGAGAAATATATCGGGATGACATCAGCGTACAGGTGGTAGTGGAATCCAAAAGAGGTAATACGTTTGCCAAGAGTATAAAGTGAAAATAGAAGGGGACCAAGGACAGAGCCTTGGGGGACTCCAACCGAGACAGGACAAGGGGAGGATGTGTCATTAGAAAAGGAGACACTGAATGAGCGTTGGGAGAGATAAGAGGAAAAACACGAGAGGACAGAGTCACAGAGACCAAGTGATTGAAGAGTTTGAGAAGGAGAGCATGATCAACAGTGTCAATTGCAACATAGAGGACAAGAGGAATTAATAGGGAGTAGTAGCTTTTGGATTTAGCCGCGATTAGGTCATTAGTAACTTTGATAAGAGCAGTCTCAGTAGAGTGGAGAGGGTGGAAGCCAGATTGAAGAGGGTCAAGGAGAGAGTTGGAATTGAGTAAGTGAGACAAGCCTTTCCAAAAGCTTTGAGGGAAAAGGGAGCAGGGATATGGTATGATAGTTAGAGGGGGAGGACGGGTCTAGAGATGGTTTTCTCAGGATAGGTACTAGACTCAATGACTCAGGATAGATATAGACTCAGGATAGATATAGACTCAATGTCTGCAGATCAGGCAGAATCAAGCATGTTCACAGTAGATGTTCTGTGTCTTTGGAACTCATAATAACAGTATTACAGCAACAAAATAGACACCTTTGAAAAAAATGGATTTAATGAAAAAACTGTTTGTGTGAAAAAGCTGAGGTAAACTTGAACAGTTCGGCTGTTTAAAAAAGGAAACAATCTACACCAAGTTGTGAGGTAACCTGAGGTGAAAGGGCAGCAACCAGGTAGATAAGAACCTACTAGATCCTAAATCTCATGTGACCTCACTTGAGATTTCAGAATGGGAAAAAAACAAAGAAAATGGAGTCAAGAGCAAGATCTGCACCAGATAAACGGACAAACATCCAGATAAAGGTAGTAAATATGTGGCCTTTACTTAATGTGCCTTTACTTACATTAAATAATTTTTTTGTCATATAAAAAACATGTGAGAGAAAGTAATGCATACAATTTTTCAAATGCCCAGCGTATTGGTAATTTTACCACATGACAGGAGGCTTCATATTTGCATATCTTTCTTTACTGAAAACTCCAGCAGCATAGAAACAGTAACAACCAATCAGAGAAAAGATATGGTGCCCATAAAAGGCCCTGTCTATGACATCACTTCCTCTTTCTTTGCTGCTCCAGCCATACATCAGGTCAGAGTATTTTTACCTCTCTGGTAGATTCTTAATTTACACTGTTTTTCTGATTGTACATACCACTATATATTTGCTAACACCTGCTACCTTGGCCCCCCTTATTCCTGTCCCTTCACTGTATCCCTCTGTTTTTTTCCCCTTTTTATTTCCACCTTACTGCCTGGTATCCGCAAGCGCAACGACTTCCCGTGTCGCGCTCGCCTTGCGGACCGGCCCTTTTCATTTACACAGGGGACTGTATGGGGACGGGTGGAGGGAGGCTGGGGTCAGCTTTTGTGTTGCTTTCACCTTTTGTCTTGCGCCGCGCGACCGCGATCCGCGACGCACCTTCACATGCGGGCGGCGGCCATCTTGGATCTCGCGGCTCGCGAGATACCCGACGGCCGCCTTCCCTGCTCGCTCGGCGGATCGGGAAATCACCCGACCGCCGGGCTCCACAAGTGTATGCTCTCCCAAGTGAACAATGGGAGAGTGCAAGCAGAATTTCAGCTTTTCTCCATGTTTTCTCTCGATGTATTTTGCCAGTGCCAACAGTGTCTGAAATATAGTGAGACAAGAGGAATATTCATCTCTTGGTGCTCACAGGTTCAATTCCCTGCAGGGCTGGCTCAGTCCTTAATTTAATAATATCCATCATATTAAATTGGGTATAAGTAACATCCCCCAGTATGCACTTGGAAACCAGAAGATATTTGAATGTCCTCTTTTCTGGTAAAAGATTTTACCAAATAAATAATTACATGCAGGCATTAAAGGAGACACAGTATATTTTGCCTATACCCCACACAGGATCTTCATGTCTTTGTACCTTACTCAGTGTCATACTACATTACTATACCCTATACAGGGTTATACCATATTACTGTACCCTGCACAGGGTCATACTGTTTTACTATACCCTACAGGAATCGCCTGATTACCGCGCCTGCATCTGGATTAACCCCTTCAGGGTTTCCCCGCTCTGGGCACATTCGTTTATTGATACAATTATAATTTTTATTCTCATGGATATATCTCTCGTGGTGCCTTACACTGGATGATTATATGTGGAGCATGCACACAATCTATGTATTATGGTGAAGCCATACAATGTCACAGTTGTTATACAAACATATACGGTACCTATAACAAGATCAACTATATCACTGCACCCTACGAAGGGCATACCGTGTTACTGTACCCTACGAAGGGCATACCGTGTTACTGTACCCTACAAAGGGCATATTATATTATTGTACCCTGCGGAGGGTCATATTGTATTACTGTACCTGTCGGTGCAAATTTATGTGGGTGTCCTCTGGGTATTTTTCATGGCACACCACCTGGGGTGACCCCCCAGATATGCATGCAAGGTCACGGTCAGACCATTACCTTTGATGTGGGTGTCCTCTGGGTTACCACGGCACACCACCCGGGGTGAACCCCGATCGTACGCACAGAGGCCTACGCCTCAACTTTACCACTGACTACTACAGACACGTATGGATGTTTAAACACTGCCTGTCAGTTTGACATTAAGGCAACAGTACCATACCGGATGCGGATTGACAGCTGGATCACTAAGGAAACTGAGTGTATTACGATGTACCCTTCACAGGGATACATATATGTATACTTACCGTGCCTAGTGTACATATTGAACGTGGGTGTCCTCTGGGTAATTTTTCATGGCACACCACCTGGGATGACCCCCAGATATGCATGCAATGTTTGTAAGGTGCCAATAATGATGATGTGGGTGTCCTCTGGGTCACCATGGCACACCACCTGAGATGAAACCAGCCTAATAGACATGGGTCCTGCGGCTGCAGACCTTATGGTGACAGGCCCCACGCACCTATATATAATAAGCCACTACAGTTAAAAACCGTGCATACAGCTCTGGCGTACATTTGTGGTGAACTCGGCTAGCCAGACCAACACCATTACCAGCCAGTCACACCTGCACCGCGGCTCTCAGTAGCCAGATTAAACTTATAGAGGTGACCCCTCTACACTTGACACGAGTATTCATACTCTCAGACAAACTAAAGCAGGCAATTCAAACCGTTTTACCTGGGTGATCCCCAGTTTCTACCAGGAGCCTAACACCCCTACGTGATGGCCCTCACACACTACTCCCACTGATTACCGCTATTTCCCAACAGGACGGGATCGAGTCATGGTGGACACTCTCGACGTTACCGCGATTTCTAGACAATGATAAACGCCGCGGTAACGGCACCAGTGGAGAAGTTTCTGTTATGAACTCTACCCCACACCGCTTGATGGAGGCCTCAGGCCCACAAGCCTTCAAGTCAAAACGGCAAGGGAAGGGCTCCTGACCCCCTACCACTAAGGTCAAGGGCAAGACGCCCATCGAACAGACCAAATAGGCGGAGCACCGGGAATCCAAACCCCGTCCGCCACAATCTTCCGACAAAGATGACTATTACCCACCACGTACTTTGGACATGGTAGAGGAGCGACACGGAGACAGCTCACCGCCTGGAGAAATGGAACGGCAAGACCTTCCCCACACTTCCTCGAAGTACGTTAGGGGAACCTTACTCTGTGATGGCGGCTGAGGCGGAGGTAACAGTGGTCGGCACTAAACCAGAGTAGCCGAAGAACGAACACTATTGGCTGCACAACCCTCGAGGGATGGAAGGATGCACACGCCTCAAGACCGAATACCCCAGGGTACACAACTCAACCCTACCTCCTCAAAAGAATGGGCTCAATGCTCGATATGTCTCCTGGGCAACGTAAAGGACACGCCATGCGCCGACAGACGCAAATCTGTACTGGGCCGCATCAACAACACGCTAAAGCACATGACCTACTATTCGAACGTAGTGTTCATTGCAGTACTCAAGGAACACGTGGATTTACTCACCACACTAAATTCAACCCAGACCTCGCTAAAACAAGTCTTCCACACCCCTACGGGAAAAGATGTTTTCTGGGAGGACTGGTCGGTAGCGGAACCGAGCCACCAGCCGCTTCTGGGCGACAGGTTCCAGATCATATACACAGTCCTCGTATTTCTTCCATCTACTACACCAGACAGTACAAGACTATGTCATAGAGTTTTTTATCACAGTCGTTCAGGTCGCCCCTTCACCTCCATTACGCACGCTGGCGGAACAGGAACGCCTCGTGGACAAGAAAACCCGCACCCTCTTCAGGAGGAGCGCAATTCGACATGCACTGGAAGGGATTCCTCAACAAATTTGCCTTGGTCAAAAAGAAGCCAGGAGACTACATCAATGGAACTCCTACATGGTGTACAAAGGCTTCAGGATGGAGGAAATTCGTCTCCTACAAGAACTCCTAAGCGATAACGCCTGGTTTACACATCTGGACCTCAAGGACGCGCTGGTCAGTGCCCGTTGCCCTGGACTGCCAAAATCTCCTTCCGATTCCAATGGTGAGGACAAACACGGCAGTTTACGACTCCGTGGTGATCGCGAAGCTATTGTAACCAGTAAGGGCACACATCCGTAAGTTGGGCGTGCGATGCCTCATATACCTGGAAGACTTGCTGATGCTTTACGAATCCAGGCTACGTTTGCGGACGAATTTGTCGTTCACTTCGGGACTCCATGGGTTTTTGTTGTACACAGACAAAGACCGCTTCTCCATCTGCATCGGGCCAGTCCCTCGTTTTCAACACCGGCTTGGAGAACTACCTTCCGCGCCCGTCTACGGCAAAGAGCACCTCTATGAGGATAACCGTTGGACACGCTCTAAGGTTGGAGGCGTCCCCTCTCAGGATACTCACCGGATTGTGGGATTCCTCTCCTCCTTTCCTCCTCCATACACGCGATATTCCCTGGCCCACTACACTACAGGGTCATGCAACGACTGATGGTGAGATACGTACGCACCGGTCACTCATACGACCACTGGATCCCTCTGTCAGCGGAAGTGAGGATGGAATTTCGATGGTGATTACTTCACATACAACTTGGATTGGCAAAAACAATCTTTGACTCTTCCTTCGGACTCGGGCGATGGATGAACCCCTGCTAACGTGACCCAGCCATTCTCCACAATAGCAAGGGTGTTTCGATACACACACCCACAAGATATCGCTCCTACTCATGACACCCCTCGAGCAGGGCCAACCGTGATTTTCCCGGATCGCCTGGAGATGTCTCGCGAAGACCCTCTACTACTCCCTACCTTTCCTATACTTCTGACGGGACCTCGAGGGGAAGCTCACTCCCTTGTCATGGAAGGACGACTGGCACTAGTTGCCTGGACGGTTTCAGGGGCTCCTGGTCAGTTCACGACCTATTGCATCAACTAAGACCTTCTATGGGACTCATAGGCTCCCGGCACCAGGGAAGGCTATATTTCCGCCTGGTCGGCCTGGAGTGATTGGTGCGTGGAAAGGGATACCGATCCCTTTACCGCACCTGTCCCACTGATCCTCAACTATCTGTCACACCTGGTCTCGTTGGGTCGGTCATATCGATCCCTCAACGTGATCAGATCTGCCATATTGGCGGCGTACGTTCCGGTACAGGGCAGACCAGTGGGTCAAGATACACTGGTTTGTCGACTACTACGGGGTGCCGAATTGTCGAGACCCCGGCACCCAAATATTCACGCCTCTGGCAGGTGGATGTGGTGCCGAGATTCCTTAGGGAATGTCTGGGCAATCTTTGTTTTTCACTGAAGCAACTTTCAGCCAAACTAGTCCTCTTATTAGGCCTCGCCTCAT
The DNA here is from genome assembly GCF_036172605.1 of Pelobates fuscus. Taxonomy (NCBI): domain Eukaryota; kingdom Metazoa; phylum Chordata; class Amphibia; order Anura; family Pelobatidae; genus Pelobates; species Pelobates fuscus. Next base: position 159,580,259 of record NC_086318.1, on the reverse strand, counting down.
TTAGACGGTGGCGGATGTTAGGGCCTGCGATATGGATGGTTTTCTCCACCACGCCAGACGGGATTACCTTTACCATGTCGAGACGAACTAAGTCTGATTCCGTCTTCAGGGTCATACCCATGCTTTGTGTCAGACGCCACACTATGCGTGGTCAGAAAGCTAATGGGATACATCAATATCTCTACCCCTTCGAACTCTGGGTTTTTGTCTTTAGCAGGCGTCGAACCTGTTCGGCCGACGCTTCCCTAACCGACGTTTTTCGCTGCGTGGACTGAGTTTCGGCAAACATCTCATGCTTCCTTCACATTGATCAATTCAAGCTTTAAAAATGCAAATATGAAGCCTCCTGTCATGTGGTAAAATTGAAGATTATACTAGCTTTAGTGTACTAATAATCTTAATTTTAGTAATGACAGGAGGCGAATATTTCCCACCCTATTGGATCCCTCCCATGTTTTCTCGTGTTGAACAGAATATACACTTTATGTTCAGGAAGGTAAGTACGTTAGGGTTGTATGTTTGCTACTTAGATATGTGGCTTGAGAGACTTGTATAGGTTGAATATTTAGACAGGTACATTGAATTATGTTGTTTATAGATTCTTAAATATCATTGCCTGAGAATTAAATATATTGATATGTTACTCATTCTAGTATCCATTGGTATATCAGATTCTTAATATTTATTGTATGCGGACAAGTTATCACGCCAGAGTCCTTTCACCTTTTTCTTTTTCTTACAGCGTGAACGTCTTCTCCTCAAGACAAAGACTCACCTCCCATAACTCTACATCACGGAACTACTGGAGTTGATTATCCTAATATGTTGTGGAACTGTTGAAGTAATATGATTATGTTTATTGTTGCTATTTATTGTTTCGCTTCAAAGAAAGAGGAAGTGATGTCATAGACAGGGCCTTTTATGGGCACCATATCTTTTCTCTGATTGGTTGTTACTGTTTCTATGCTGCTGGAGTTTTCAGTAAAGAAAGATATGCAAATATTCGCCTCCTGTCATTACTAAAATTAAGATTATTAGTACACTAAAGCTAGTATAATCTTCAATTGTAAGAAACCTGTCCCACAAATGCAAAAGCATTTTCAAATAATTTTAGTGTGCAAAATAATTCACATTGCAAAAAAGCAGGACGCTCTTTAGGGTAATTGGAGCCTGCTGCAAGCACAGAACATGTAGGAATGACATTTTCTAATTTATTGGGTTATTTATGAAAGTGATCATTCAAAGAGAATTTCAAATCCAAAGCATTATAGCCAAGCTAAGAAAAATCTATAAGCAGCTAAGCTTTAAGTTTGGTAATTCTGACCTTACATTTGAAATTCACTTTGAATTCCCTTTGAATTCTAACTTTAGTAAATAACACTGTTACAAATTGGCAAGATGTCTCCTCAACATTTCCTTTTACTTCATATAAATATAAATGCAGATAATGTGCCACAAATGTGTGTGCAACACAGACAAATAATATAGCAGTCAGACACAATATTTATAGCAGTTATAATGTTTTCTTTACAATTAATGCTTATTTTTTTGCATAAAAAATACATTTTTAATCTCTTAAATTGCATATAAATATTTAACAAAACACATGATTCATTTCATTTAATTTAGAATTCAATGATATAGGTTTATTTCTAAAAGTTAACTTTCAGTCACTAATTCACCACAACTCATAGTTTACTGATTAAACCAGAGTAGCAACATTTTCATATAGCAACCAACATATTACATTTAATTAAAATTATTTTAATAAAAACAAAACGTATTTACTTCAAGATATAAACATTCCCAAGCAACATAACATAGAATTTCTTTACTCTACTGACTGAGGTGAGATTTAGCAACTTAATTTGTTTTTATTTCTTGGTAAGACTGTAATATGTAGTTTCTGTACAGAAAATAGTGATTGTATGTGGTAGTTGTTTATTCACTCTCATTTTCAAGCTGATAAGAAAATATATGGAAATAAAAAACATAAAATCAAAGCTTTAAGGTTACTGGAAAATCTCCAGTGTGACGAATCTGGTGAACTGTGAAGGAAAGCACAGGCATTTCGTCTTGTACGAGGTTTGTGGGCTGAGATAAAGCAAAGTGAATGACAACATATTATAGGGTGCTGTACTGTTACCAAGGAAACACTTCAGGGAAAACTAAACCTATTAACTATTAAATTAGATTTATCAAGTGCAAACTTGCTTATGTTAGAAAATATACAGAATTTAAACATTGAATACACTGGGGATAAGTGGATGGTATAGTAATCCTAAAACAATTTCTATTTGATGTTTGTGTTGAGATTACCACCTAGGTGTTGCTAAAATGGGCGTGAGAGCAGAGACATTTCATGTCATAATGGTGTCCAAGGAGACCGCAATGGTTCTGTAAATTAGATATGATTATGTGAGTGATTTTTTAAAAAAAAAGATATAAAGTAAAAAAATAATAAAGTAAAAAAAAAAACACCTAATGTTTTTAAACAAAAACAATACGTGGCATTAAAAATATCTTAATTAAATATAGCATGTTGAATTATTGAAGTATCTTTCTAAATAATCTGCTCTAGGCACACATTTTAAATATGAACAAAGCATGTAAATTACCAAATCAAAAGGAAAATGGAAACATACCTAAATCTGGCCTGTGCACTGACATATCGACATTACCCAAAAGGCGTCACCCCCCAGTGAGTGCATTATCTCTTAATGCTAAGCATGTGGCATTTAATGCAACCACTGTAGTTGTTGTTTGTAGCTTGCCACAGATGGAGTCAATCTATAAGGTTTAATCTAGTGAAAATTTGACATTTATTGTCAATGATATATTTCATTTTTAAAAATACAATAATGCTCTCTATTAAAAACCTTTACATGAAACCCTTCAGAGATCCCATCCAACTGGTCAGGGTGTGGAGGTTAATGAGATGGGTGTGGAACCAAATTCCAGGGTGCTAGACTTCACCTGTGGATGTTGGCTCCACCTAGATCTCAGTAACTTCCATCTCCTGACCTGTTGGAGGTAATCTTTGCAGGGATGCAAGAAAACTCTGAAGCTCAATCTGGAAACGGACACAGGGACGGATTTCCCACAAGATGGGTGAGGCCATGGTTTCGAGATGGTATGCAGAAGAAGGAAGCATGATTGGTGTGGAGATCATAGATCTCCCTCAAAAGCCAGCCAAATTTGATGCCTGAGGGCTCAGGAAGCTTGCGGTCTGCAGCCCTAAAGTGTGCACAGGGCCGGCGCAATCGTTAGGCAGACTAGGCATTCGCCTAGTGCGCCGGCCTGCAGGGGAGCACGAAAATGGGAGTGCCGAGAGGAGTCCTGTCACAGGGGGCCTAGGAGGTGGCCATTTGACTACCTCAGGGTGCCCCCGGAGCTGTCCTTCAGTATAGCAGATCAGGCACCTGCTTACCCTGATGGCAGGTGCCTGCTCTGCCAATGCATGACGGAGGAGAGGAGGCAGGTGGTGGCAGTGTGGGCGGTGAGGGAGGCTCTTCTTGCACCTCCCCACTGCTCCCCCGTGCACCCTCTGTGATGCTGGGAGCTGGAATATGATGTGATTCTGGCTGTAGGAGTGAAGAGCTGCCCCACACTGGAGCCCAGGGAGGTAAGGAGGCTAGATGTCTGAGTCTGTGCGTCAGTGAGTGTGTGAGTGTTTGACTGTCAGTGAGTGTCTGTGAGTGTGTGTCTGTCAGTGAGTTTCTGTGTGTGTGTGTGTGTGTGTGCAGGGATGTATTTACCACAAGGCAAACAAGGCATTTGTCTAGGGCGGCACTTTCAGGGGGGGCACCAAAAAATGCCACCCCAAGCTCCCAGACAAATGCCTTGTTTGCCTCATGTTCTGGGACTGTCCACCTTACTGTGATTGAGTGAGTGAGTGTAGCTGTCAGTGTGTGTCTGTGAGCGAGTGAAAGTGTGTGTGTCTTTCAGTGAGAATGGGTGTGCCTGTGAGTGTGTGTCAGTGTGTGTATGTCATTTTATGTGTATCTGAGAGTGTGTGCCTGTCAGTGAGTGGGTGTGTCAGTGTGTGTCTGTCAGTGAAAGTGTGTGTTGGTTAAACAGTGTGTGCCAATGACTGTATATGTGTGCGAATGACTGTGTATCCGTCAGTGAGTGTATATCAGTGCATGTATCAATGAGGGCATGTGTCTCAGTCAAAAAAGTGGCCTTGACACGAATTGCGGGGGCAAATTTAGATTTTGGGGGTGCCTGAATTTAGTCGTGCCTAGGGCAGCACAAATCCAAAATACACCACTGTGTGTGTGTGTGTCATTGAGTGAGTGTATGTCTGTCAGTGAGTGTGTGTCTGTGTGTCTGTGTGTGTGTCTGCCAGAATGTGTCTGTCAGTGAATGAGTGACATGAGGGGGCGACGAAATGGATCTTTGCCTAGGGCGGCAGAAATCCTTGCATCGGCCCTGAGTGTGCAGACTACATGTATTGCTCCAGAGAGCATTGCCACAGGTTACTATTGCAAAACTTTTCTGTAGGAAGCAATATGAGTGGTCTTCCAAATGTGCAGAAAAGATTAGGCTTCCACCGGACCACCAGGGATTAGTATTCCTATTTTCCTGGCCAAAGACAAGCAGTAGCTAGGGAGAATACACAACTTTTTTTTAAATATATTTTTTAATACCTCTCTCCCACACTGTAGTCCTTATATTCCCCCAAGACAGACCTGAGCAGCAGAACAGCCTGTATTCCTCTCAAAAGACAATAGTCTTTTATATGATGTCTTCAATACATAATCAAAATTGAGTCCAGACCTAGTTTGTACCTGACTCCAAAGCCTAGGCTACTAGGTTTTGTTAACTTGCTAACCTACAAGCAGCCTCCTCCCCAGATATGTAACTCCACAAGCGTTATCCACACGAATGCTATTACAACCTGTAGGGGTGGAGTAAGAAACTATTTCCAAAATCCACACTAATTATCTAAGGTTTTACGAGACAGGGTATTTTGCACTAATATGTCTCATGGAAGTAACCTGATAGTTAAACAATAAGATTACTTTGTTTACTTGAAAGAAAATATGTGTGTTAGTACATGTGTTTACTCAGTCTCAGTTAACAAGTCTAGACAGGTTGTGGTGGTAGGGGACTCTATTATTAAGAGCCACTCTGATCGACTCAACCGGACAGTTTGCTGTCTCCCGGGTGCTCGGGTCCGGCATGTTGCCGACAGAGTGGAGGGATTATTGGGAGGGGCTGGGGATGATCCAGCTGTCATGGTCCATATTGGTACCAATGACAAAGTCAGAGGAAAATGGAAGGTCCTAAAGAGTGAGTTCAGGGATCTAGGAAGTAAGCTAAAGAATAGGACCTCCAAGGTAATATTTTCAGAAATATTACCTGTGCTGCGCGCAACAGCAGAAAGGCAGCGGGAGATTAGAGAGGTCAATGCGTGGCTGAAGTCTTGGTGCAGGAAAGAGGGTTTGGGGTTTTTAGAGCACTGGGCCGATTTTGCGCTTGGGTACAACCTGTATAGTCGTGATGGATTGCACCTAAACGGAAGAGGGTCTGCTGTGCTGGGGATAGGATGGCTAGAAGGTTGGAGGAGATTTTAAACTAGTAGTAGGGGGGGGAGGGTCAAAGCAATCTAGAAAATGGAGATAGAATAGAAATGAGATGGGCTTTAGCTCAGAACAAAGGGGGTGGAGATGGAGGGAGGGGGAAGCTCAGAACAGAGGAGGTATGTAATATTGATAATTCACAAAAAGTACAAATGACTCATGGTAATATTAAATGTATGCTTACTAATGCAAGGAGCCTATATAACAAAATGGGGGAACGAGAGGCAATAGCATACACTAAACAATATGATATAATAGGCATAACAGAAACATGGTGGGATGAGACACATGACTGGGCAGTTAACTTAAATGGGTACACGTTATTTAGGAAGGATAGGAAAAACAAGAAGGGTGGTGGGGTATGTTTGTATGTCAACCATGAGTTAAAGTCAAATCTTAGGCATGTGGAGTGTGACGAGGAAAATGTGGAAGCTTTATGGGTAGATATCTGCTTGGGGCAAACAAAGGGAAATACGTTATTGGTTGGGCTATGTTATAAACCACCAAATGTAAATATTAATGAGGAAGAACTGCTGTTAGAGCAAATTGGTAAAGCTGCAAATCGGGGTAACACGTTAATTATTGGAGATTTTAATTACCCGGACATAAATTGGGATAGAGGGACTAGTACTTCAGCAAAGGGAATCCGTTTTTTGAATATGATAAATGACACATTTATGTCACAACTGGTACAAGCACCAACTAGAAAGGATGCTTGTCTGGATCTCGTTATAACAAACAATGTTAATCTTTTAACCAACATTCAAGTAGGGGAGCATTTGGGAAATAGTGATCACAATATGGTCACTTTTGAAATAAACTCAAAAAAGAAAAAGCATGTGGGGTATATTAAAACATATAATTTAAAAAAAGCCAATTTTAATAAGATTAGGGCAGTTCTACAACATATCGACTGGCATAAACTCCTTAGTGATAAAAACACTGAGGATAAATGGAAACTATTCAAACAAATATTAGAAAGGTAAATTTCACAGTATGTACCATTGGGTAATAAATATAAAAGAAACAAATTAAAACCAATGTGGCTTAGTAGAGAAGTAAAACAAGAGGTTAAATATAAGAAAAGGGCTTTTAAAGCATTTAAATCGGACAAATCAGAGGCATCCTATATAAGATATAAGGAAGCCAATAATACTTGCAAAAAGGCAATTAAAGTGGCTAAACTAGAAAATGAGAAATTGATAGCCAAAGAATGCAAAACCAACCCCCAAATTTTTTTCAAGTACATTAATTCTAAAAAAACAAAAAAATTAAAGTGTAGGTACACTGAAAACAGAGATGGGTCTGTTAGTCAATGAAGACCAGGAAAAGGCAGGCATTTTAAATAACTTTTTTTCTTCAGTATTTATTAATGAGGATCCTATGGCAAGAGATATGCAAATGATTGCTGGAAACAAACTTGCAGATAACTTGTGATTGGATAACTCGAGACAAGGTGCTACAGCTATTAAAGAAAATTAATGTAAATAAAGCTCCGGGGCCTGACGATATCCACCCACGAGTACTTAAGGAGCTAAGTGGGGAAATAAGTGAACCTCTGTATTTAATTTTTCAAGATTCTTTTGTTTCAGGTATTGTACCGTAGGATTGGAGGAAGGCAGATGTTGTTCCTATATTTAAAAAGGGTTCAAAATCCTTGCCTAGAAATTATAGACCTGTGAGCTTAACTTCTGTGACTGGGAAATTATTTGAACGGCTATTAAGGGATAATATTCAGGAATTCATTGGGAAGAACTGTGTTATTAGCAATAATTAGCATGGTTTTATGAAACATAGGTCATGTCAAACTAACCTAATTGCATTCTACGAAGAAGTAAGTAGAAATATAGATCAGGGTGTTGCCCTGGATGTGATCTACTTGGATTTTGCCAAGGCACTTGATACGGTTCCTGACAATAGGTTAGTCTTCAAACTAAAAGAAATTGGTCTAGATGAATATTCTTGTTCTTGGGTAGAACATTGGCTTAAGGATAGAGTACAACGAGTTGTCATAAATGGTACATTTTCAAGCTGGACAAAAGTGGTAAGTGGTGTCCCTCAGGGTTCTGTTTTGGGACCGCTTCTATTTAACATATTTATAAATGATCTTGAAATGGGCATTGAAAGCCATGTATCAGTGTTTGCAGATGACACAAAACTTTGTAAAGTAATAAAATGTGAGCAGGATATTGCCTTGCTGCAGAGGGATTTGGATAGATTGGGGGACTGGGCACTAAAATGGCAGATGAAATTTAACGTAGAAAAATGCAAAGTTATGCACTTTGGGGTTAAGAATGCACAAGCAATTTACACCCTAAATGGTAGTGAACTAGGGATAACCACACACGAGAAGGATTTGGGAATTGTTATAGACAACAAATTAGGTAGCAATATGCAATGTCAATCTACTGTTGCTAAGGCCAGTAAGGTTTTGTCATGTATAAATAGGGGCATAAATTCTCGGGATGAAAATATAATTTTGCCTCTTTATAAATCGCTGGTAAGACCACACCTTGAATATGCTGTGCAATTTTGGGCACCTGTTCTAAAGAAAGGTATCATGGCACTAGAAAAAGTGCAGAGACGAGCTACAAAATTGATAAAAGGAATGGAGCATTTTAGTTATGAAGAAAGGTTAAAAAATGTAAATCTCTGTAGTTTGGAAAAACGGCGCCTGAGAGGGGATATGATAACATTATACAAATATATTCGGGGCCAGTACAAACCATTATCTGGAAATCTATTCATAAACACGGCTATACATAGGACACAAGGTGACAAATTTAGGTTTGAAGAAAGGAGATTTCATCTAAGGCAAAGAAAAGGTTTTTTTACAGTAAGAGCAATAAGGATATGGAATTCTTTGCCTGAAGAGGTGGTTTAGTCAGAGTCTATACAGATGTTTAAACTGCAATTGGATAAATACTTGCAAAAACATAACATACAGGGATATCATTTCTAATTAGTGGGGTAATAGCTGCTTGATCCAAGGAGACATCTGACTGCTATTTTGGGGTCAAGAAGGATTTTTTTCCTAGTTTGTTGCAAAATTGGAAGCGCTTCAGACTGGGTTTTTTGCCTTCTTTTGGATCAACAGCAAAAGCATATGTGAGGAAGGCTGAACTTGATGGACGCAAGTCTCTTTTCAGCTATGTAACTATGTAACTATGTACTATGTACTATGTACATATTGGTCAACTGACAGCCACTGTTTTTCTCTTTCTACAGATACATGTAAAAACTGAAAGATGTTATTTAAATATTTCAAACTTAACATTTGTCAAAGGAATTTGTTCAAAGCATTGCTTAAAACTGTCATGTCCACTGCCATAAACCATGTCAATATGAAAGCAGTTCTCTTGGATAATTTACAGTATGCATACAATTCTTAGATATTCACTTGACCTTAAGTATCCAGATAGATTTCAGTACTCACGCTCTTCAAATCATAAGTGTCAGGCCAATGTTAAAGAAAATTAAAACAATATTTGATTTAAATATGAAAGTGACACTTTGAATATCACTGCATGGAGTTCTGGGTAAAGTCATGCTAGAGTGGGAGGCAGTAGGACACTATAGTGTTAAGTACAGTTTTGTATTCCTAACACTATGTTCCTTTAATCATTTGCTTTATGTGTAGGTGTATAGCAACACTTTTGAGATTGTTAAGATCACTAACTAAACTAGGAATTTTGGAGGATTTACACCAAAATAGTTGCACCAGAAAAAACAAATACCAAATTCTCCTGTGCAGCTATTTCAGCTCATTCATATTGGCCTTCTAAATTTGCTGGGGACCTGCGAGGAGCAGCATCGTTTAGTTGCTCCGCAGAATGAACAGATGCGCAGGCCGCCGGGGTATCGTGTGATGTCATATCCTGATGAACGACAATCAGTTTTGCAGGAGAGAGACCTAGTGACAGCTCTCATCCCTGCTCCAGATTTGCAGACTTACTAATGACCCAAGAAGCCATTGGGCAGCAGCAGGTAATGGGTCTGTGCACAGCGATAATCTGTAATTTGTGTATGTGTGTGCCAGCGTGTCTGTGTTTGTTCATAGATCAGTATATCTATGTGTCTGTGTTTGCTTGTGGATCAGTGTGTCTGTGTTTGTTAATAGGTCAGTGTATATGTGTCAGTGCTTGTTTATAGTTCAGTGTATGTGTGTCAGTCGGTCCGTGATTGTTTATAGGTCAGTTTATGTGTGTCGGTGTGAATTTGTTTGTTTATGGGTCAGTGTATGTGTGTCGATGTGTGAATGGGTCAGTGTGTATCAGTGTATGTGTATATGGGTCAGTGTGTGTGTGTGTGTGGGTCACTTTGTATGTCTGTTTTTGTGAATGTGTGTATGGGTCAGTGTGTGTATGGGTCAATCAGTGTGGGTCAGTGTGACGGATAAAGGTTGATTAAAACATTCAGTAGATTTACTAACTTACAGTATATCTGAAGGTATCATGCATATATATGCATAGATTAATATATGTGTATTCTTTAGTATTTACATGCATATATAATGTAAGCATAATTTGTATAAGTATTATGCTTATGTTTACCCAAATATTAATATTTTACATGTGCATTAATATGCATTTATACTGATTATGCATAAACACTCAGAAATAATAGTGAATAAAAATGCCAAATGGAATAATTTAGACCAGGAGTTAAATTAGGGGCATCCAGTCCAAAGCAGTCTCCCCGGCATCACCATCACTTCAAGGTGAGCGTGGAAGAAGAGCACAGTGAACCCAGCAGCCCAACTGAAGCCCAGCCTTATGTTTAGAATCACCACCTTTTGTGCTTTTTCGAATGTAAAGTGGTTTTCACTCAATTTATTACATCCTCCATTTTAAATGACATTAATATAACCTTGGATTATACCAATCTGTATATAAATGTTTTCAATCAAAGGGACAATAACAACATGACAGCTACATCATGGGCAATTCCTTACATGACAGCTACATGTACATCGTAATAACTGGAATCTGTTAGAGGTTTTATATCTTTTCATATACATGATGATTCCTTGAATACTGCTGCAATTTATGTCATGTTCTCAATCTTAATTTATTTCTTTACTGATTTAGAATACTTGTCCTGATTTAATCTCCATTGTCACCATAAATGTTTCCATAGACATTTAAATCAGGTTTTCACTTAGGAAATGGACATGTATCTAGATATAATTCAGCCATTCATTTAATTGAGATTCTTCTAGTGTGTAGCTTGGCAGTGAAGAAATACAACATGCTTTTTTATATGATCAAAAAAACTATGTGCCTGATGTGAAAAATACCTAGTTCATCCAGGGGCAGATCCAGAACCTAATGTCGCGAGGGGCTCTGGTAGATAATTTAAAGGAGCACTCCAGGCACAATGACCACTACCGCCCTCTGTACTTACCTGGGGTACCTATCACAGACTCTATCAGTTCCACTGAGCTAAACACTACTATGCAGGTCTGACTCATGTACTGAGAGTGTCGGCGGAGAATGCACTCAACCAATGAGTGTGGCTCTGCACTGCTGGGCTTATCTCTGTGGTAGAGCTTCTGGCTACAGAGGAGACAGGTGTCAGCATACCCCTGTTACGTTGTCCAACCATTCTTAAGCAGGCTCAAGTGTTCCTTTAATTCATGAGTGAGAGTTGGAAGCTCCTACTCTGAAGCTAAGTCCTGCATTGGACGGCTACAGCAATGGCTAAAAGCAGCAAATGCCAGTAAAAAAAAAAGCCCTGCGTCACGGATCCAATTGTAGAGGCAGAAAGTAGCACCAGGACAACCCTAGGTAACAAGTCCAGTTATTCTAACATGGTTTGCTCCCTACAATTGGGAGATGGGGGGCTGTAATGGCTATGCTGTATGTAGTGAGTGTAACAAAGCTGAATTATAGGAATGCCTAGCAGAATCTATCTACATCCAAGGCTAAAGCATAAATATACACAATCTAACATAAGAAACACAAAATCTGGATACCAAGACAATAATTCATCCCTCCATGCATTACTCATCAAATTGGAAATTGAAATTATACATTTTACAATGTAATGTAATTATTTATAATGTGCTGCAATTTGAGCCAGACTATCCATATGCGGCTGTCTAGGTCCTTCTCTGAGTCAGCAGGAAGATCAAAAGTTCTCGTTTTGTATCCCTGTGCAAAGAGAGACCTTTTACTCGATGGAGCATTATGATCTGTACTTCAGTCTGGGTCAGGTGACATTAAGAGCTCCATCGCAGTCCCCCAGTGCTTCTCAATATCACAGAGCACCACAACTAGTTCTTGTTAATTGAACTCTGGAAAAATGAGGGAGCTCTTAAAGTAATCTGCATGTCACAATGGTGCACACCATTACACTCCCCTGCCGGACCACCGGGGATCATGCTCCCCAGCTCACGGTCTACTGGGACACCTGGGATCCAGCCCAGAGAGCCTTTCACTGGGTCATTATGGATAAAAGTTCCCTCCTGTAGGAGGATGGCAAAAGAACAACTTCCCCACACACACACAACACTCACCCACACTCTAATTTCCCTACATACACACACAACTCCTCCGGCAACAAAATCCAGCAACGACACACACTGGCAAACTGGCAAACCACATGCAAACACACTGGCAAACCACATGCAAACACACAACACTTACAGAACAGAGCACCAGGACAGGGCCACAATCTGGTGTCCTGCCTTGGGCATTGAAACCTTCCTACTCTGGCTGCAATAAAATGGTAGACTAAGTGCTAATAAAGTCAGAGTTATGTGACCTCTATGACTAAATATCTAAATATTTTCAAATTTTACAGTTCAGTCCATGAAATATATCTAAATGGAAGACATGTCGCACATACATAAATGTACATTAACTCCTAATATTATACATTACCAGAATGATATATGCAGTAAATTAACTGAATGTAATGTTAATAGATTTTAACGGGGTCTATATGTCAAGCAAAAACCTCTACGGTATTATTTCATTGAGAGTTTTAAAACAGTTTTGAGCTATTCATAGATTATAAAAAGGACGCACAAGATTGGAGCTGCATTTTAGCACGTCCTTTACATATCTTATTGCTTTATGGTGTTATGTATGCAGACTGCCTTATCCCGACACCCACTCCTGAAACACAACCTGCATGTAAATCAACTGATAAGTAGAATTCATCCTCTGAAACAGACTAAGGACAAGGTGGGTCATATGTATATATAAAAGTCAGCTTAAATCAAGCAGAAACATTTTCAGATTATCTTGAATAAGAAACTGTTGTATATTGAGATTCACTGAACATATCTATGCTGGGGAATAAAATACTAAAAATCATGTATATAGAGAAGAACACTATTCATTTTGCATGGGATTAGCATTTTTCTCACATTATATAACTATTTTAAGCAATGTAATAATCAAGACAGCTACATATTCAAGAATAAAGAATATTTACATTAGAGTATTTTCTTTAGTTACTTGCAGTATTTAGATAGCATTAATTCAGGTTTTTTTTTCGTCTTTTCAATTAATTATTATTATTATTATTATATTTATATAGCGCCATCAAATTCCGCAGCGCTTTACAATGGGTGGACAAACAGACATGTAGTTGTAACCAGACAAGTTGGACACACAGGAACAGAGGGGTTGAGGGCCCTGCTCAATGAGCTTACATGCTAGAGAGAGTGGGGTAAAGGGACACAAATGGTAAGGATAGTATTAGACTAGTGACAGTTGCAGAAGAGGAATCAGTCAGGAGCTATTAACAGTTTAATTGATACACTTTTATGAAGAAGTGGGTTTTTAACGATTTTTTAAGGACTGGAGACTGGGTGAGCATCTAACGGAGGAGGGAAGCGAGTTCCACAGGAACGGTGCAGCCCTCTAGAAATCTTGAAGGCGAGCATCAGAGGTGGGAGTACGGACATAAGATAGTGGAGAAATTATTGTAAACAATACATATGTAAATTATTGTAAACAATACATATATAAAAATCTTTCTATCTAAATTGCCTGTGTTTGAGCATAGACAGAAAAGGTAATATGGGAAAAACTCGCATGTAAATAATATATAAAATACTTTTCTGTCTATCTTTTAATCTATAGGAGCTCTAGTATGAGGCTGACGGGTTGAAAACATTACTCCAGCATTCTTTTCCATCCTTTGTACACTTATTGTATTCCTTTTTTCTTTCTACTAATAATGTGCATAGTATGCAGCAATTTGATTAAATGTTTTTTTTTTTTTTTAAACACGTTTAATAAAAAAATACAGCCAATAAAAGGCAAGGCCGTGGCTTTTATTTTGGGGTTTGCTTTGTTTGCCACATATACATAGCTCCTAACTTTAAATCCATCGTCAAGTATTCAGAGGATGACTTGTATCTCACAGGTGAAATCAGGAGACCCACCAAAATCACATTCTTACCACTGTACCCTGCATTCCAGAATTAAAATAATTGTTGCCAACATTAAAGGGACACTATAGTCACCAGAACAACTACAGCTTATTGAATTTGTTCTGGTGAGTATAATAATTCCCTTCAGGCATTTTCATGTAAACACTGCCTTTTTCAGAGAAAATGCAGTGTTTACATTACAGCCTAGTGTGACTTCACTGGTCACTCCTCAGATGGCTGTTAGAGATCCTTCCAAGGTAATGGCTGCCTAAAATGCATCCAAACATTCAGTATCTCCTCCCTCTGCATGCAGACACTGAACTTTCCTCATAGAGATTCATTGATTCAATTCATCTCTATGAGGAGATGCTGATTGGCCAGGGCTGTGTTTGAATTGCGCTGGCTCTGCCCCTGATCTGCCTCTTTGTCAGTCTCAGTCAATCCTATGGGGAAGCGCTGTGATTGGATCATACCCTGTTGATGGGCTCTGATTAGGTACCCTTATCAGGAGCAGGCTGAGGTTCCGGCTACACTCCTCTAAGTTCTATCTTATTATTGTGACTAATGAATTAAAGGGAGCTCACCAGTAAGACCATTTTTCTCTAATCTTGAAATTATGGGTCTAAATCTTTATATTTATTATGCAATACAAATTCACCAGCCCTAAATGCAGAGAAAAACATTAAGCTAAAAATAAAATTACGGAAACAAACAAACAAAATATATATATATATATATATATATATATATATATATATATATATCATTCAAAATAGTGCACAATTTACATAATGCATCATAAATGATAGGTCTCTTACCATCAGTTGTTAAATACCGAAGCCCTTAACAATTATTAGTCTATAGACAGGCTTAAAATATATTTAATCTTACTAGCTTTCTAGTGACTGTATCTCTACCCATATACAGCTACATAAAATTCACAACAAAACAAATTGCTGCTTCAAGATTGATGTTAAATGGATATTCACGCTTGACCATCATAAAACTGTATCACTCATCCCAAGATGAACATCAGCCATGTAGACGGAGCTAAAGCTTTCAAAAGAAGTCAACCGCATCTTCCCAGTGCAATTCCCATAGGTAAATCAGGAATTGATCCCTCTCTTTTTCTGAACTCCGGACTAAAACTTGTAAAGTGTTGAAGTGTAACTGAACAAAGGCATCAGCAATCGACTTTTTCTCTCTAAGGGTATGAATTAAATGTATCCAAACATAAATTCTAAAACAAAGAAAAGGTTATGCTTGCAAAATATTTTGTAAGTAATTCAAATGTTGACAATAAAAAACATAATTAAGTGATATACCAGTAGGTGAATAAAAATATAAAAACAATTAGCATTGGCTGTGAGTGGATACATAGATATATGTGAAATGAAGGTGTATCACTTAATTATGTTTTTTATTAATTCACTCATGTGCCTTATATATATATAAATATCTATATAATATCTTGCCTTGATCATTGTGCCCGATCAGCTTTCCATAGATACTGTGTACTTGTTGCTATAGTAACCCACCTCGAGCCGATCACGGTACTATCTATCCGATTCTTCTGAACCCTGCAGTTGCATCCCAGTGGTTTTTTGAGGCTCTGCTTTACTTCTCCCTGAGTTTTACATCAGGTCAGCACATCCCTTGGTTTTCTGGCAGCTGTGGGCACAATCAATGGGGTCAATGGTGGTGAGTAAAAGGACAGTAGTCAGGGCAGGGAGGTCTGTTTGTGCAGAGACCCCTGCTCTGAAGCTACCACACCAAAGAGACACTCCAGTAGTGTCTTGGGGCTTAACCCCTGTTTGTCTATGAAATTAAGAATAGCTTCCTACGTCCAGGGCGAAAGTTCTGTATGTAGGTGTTAGCTAGAAGAAAAAATTAGGATGTATATACTCTTAATTAGAATGTTACACACCAACTGATAGTTGTGGTCAGATTAAGAATCCAAAGCCTATTTGGCTATTCTGACTACTCAGATGTACAAATTATTTTGTATATATATATTTCTCTCTAATTGCCCTATTTTCAGACTTTATTGCGTGGTGTCTATGTAGGGGGATGGATCGTAATAAATCAAAACTGAGTATTAATCTAGGATACAGGGAGAAGAAGGCATAATGCCAATAATACAGCAAAAAGATATTATAGAGCTAATAAAAGGTTAAGTGTTATCTCAAAAAGTCTCTCTTAAATTATCTTAAAAAGTCTCTCTTAATTGGTAGTGTCAATAAAATTCGATAAAAATAATCCTCATTTTTTATTCCAGCTAACACCTACATACAGAACGTTCGCTCTGGAAGTAGGAAGTTATTCTTAATTTCAATGGTGGTGAGTACCCTCTGTGTGTGTATTTTCCTCATTAAGATTTAGCTATTCAAACACTGTGTGCACTGTTGTCTTGTTATACTGATGAAAGTTTGTAAGTGAACTGTTGTAAGATCAAGTTGTGTTATGCTGTGAACTAACCACAATTTTAACCACAATTTTAAGATTTGTCTAAGCAATTTTAGTGTAAATTGTCCAAGTTTGGCCTTGTTTTAATATTTTTAGATAAGCTTTTCAAATGATTTAATAGTTTGAAAAATATTTAATATTTAGA